>NW_028293362.1:0-12319 GCF_964106645.2 Podarcis pityusensis
AGGGCAGGCGGGGTACTCTGCCACCCGAGTCAGCTGCCTCACCCTACCTAATGGCTGTGCTGGCCCTGCACTTCTCTGAATTTTCAGCATGTTTATCTACAATATTTAGGGAGCATTTTTAAGGGTGCTGTGGCAACAGTCTCTGTCTTAGAATGTTGGTTGCACCAAGCAGCTATAAAGTGGAGACAGGGGAAAATTCAAGCAAAGCAAAAGGAGTGTGCAGGTGTGAGAGTTTTGAGCCCCTTCTCCCCAAAGAATGCTCCCCCTCCCCTTCTCCCAAGTTGCTTTCCCCCTAGCCAGACCCAAAGGCAGTAAATCAGGACTCCATAGGGATGATCTGGAAGGTGGAACGTATTTGAACTTCCAAAACGCTTTTGATAAAAGTGCCTTACCATGGACTCCTGAAGACATCTGGCAGTCATGGAATAAGAGAGCAGGTCCACATAAGGCAAAGTCACTGATAATAGGAAGCAGAGGGCAGAATTTTATGTACAGTTGTCTTAGTGGGGGGGGGGGATAAGCAGTGAGATCCCCCCCCCCCCCCAAGCATGTGAACTGGCACTATTTAACTTGTTCATGAACGATCTGGAGTTGGGGCAGCAGTGAAGTTGGCCGATGGACACCAAATTATTGGACATCTGGCAAAGCCTGAATGTGGCTTAAAATTAGGCGAATGAGTAACCAAATGTCAAATGAGAATTTAGTGAAAGTAATAAGTGGTGCATATTGCAAAAAACGAAACAAAATACAAAGCAACTTTTCTGTCTGAAACCTATTATTTCTACTTTTCCACTTCAACCGGCAGCAGAGTTGCACTCAGTGCAGGCCAGTGTCATTCCCGTTTTCCACAAAATGGCCCCAGGAGAATGGAATACTGTTGTTCCCATTGAGCCATGTTGCGCCAAAAGGTTTGGGCTATTCTGCTGTTTCCCCTTATTTACACATGAGTCATTTCCTGAATATCTTGGGAGCACTCCATCTATTCAGAAACATCTGAGGTGGCCCTGATTTGCTGCTGCTCTGATAGGTAGGGGTTGCCAAATTTGCTATTAGATAAACTCATGGTGCGTATCACGTGTGTCATCACATTTGTCCCTTGGCTTGCTCTTTGCTGGAATACGACAGTCACGGCTACGTGACAGACCTGATGTCTTCATTTCCGAGAGCGCAAGGTAAAACTGCCTGAGAGAGAAAAGCAACATAAATGTGTAACATAATTTTGTATTTTATTTTCTCTGTACGTTTGCTAGAATCATGAAAAAGTAGCTTGAATAAGCATAGGAAACGGAACACATTTGGGATTCCCAATTTTGGAAAAGACGGGTGTAGTTCATATGTCACATTAAACTGTAGTTTACAGCAAACCATGATTTAATGTGAACGAGCATTATGTGAACGACCCAAAGCAAACTGGTTACTGCTTGTGGTATGTTTCAAGGAAGTAAACTATGAGCCCAGGCTTGGACAACATGTCTTCCAGACAGGCTTGTTTCGTGCGCTGTGTGGAGCATGCACCGGGAAGCTGCTTGGTTACAGGGGTCAGCAGACTTTTTCAGCAGGGGGCCGGTCCACTGTCCCTCAGACCTTGTGGGGGGCCGGACTATATTTTGAAAAAATAATAATGAACGAATTCCTATGCCCCACAAATAACCCAGAAATGCATTTTAAATAAAAGGACACATTTTACTCACATAAAAACACACTGATTCCCGAACTGTCTGCGGGCTGGATTTAGAAGGCAATTGGGCCGGATCCGGCCCCTGGGCCTTAGTTTGCCTACCCGTGCATTAAACCTTGGTTTGTTTTAGGCTATGGTTTGATGTGATATGCAGTTCACCCCTGTATATCTCAAAGATTGAGCAAATGGTCATCACTGTAACCCTTTGGCTCATGTTGTGTATGCTTGGAGGCTTGTTCATTTTTGGCCCCAGTATTGTTCCTGGTTCAACAGAGGTTTGCAGTACATTTTAATACTTGAAGAACCTGCAAAATCAGTTTTACTGGAGACAATGGTAGGATGAAGAAAAACAACAACAGCAGCACACACATGTAGACACCACTACCAATAATGATTGTCTTCAACTCTCTTTAGAATAGTTGTCAGTCTCCCAGAGTATTCATGTGGTGTGACATTATTACACCGGATAGGTCATATTTCTCATAAAGGGGTGATTTTGTAGCTGAGCCAATGCGACTTTTTGTTGTTTTGCCTGGCTCAACCCTTTGTTTCCCATTATACATTTCACATGTTGGGAAATGGCCCCTGGGACGCCCAATGATGATAGCATTCCATCTGAACACGTGACACATCATAGTCCCTGACCCCAAGGAGCTTGCAGCCGAAATGTCAACAGAGAGAAGAGAACAGGGAGAGGACGAAATGCCAGAGGCGCAAAGGGAGCTGAAGGGTATGTGTGGCTCCAAGTGCCCTTTCTGCAAATTCCAGCAGAGCAGCTTCCGAAAAGAGGGGCCCAGGTTACATGGCAGCGTCCCTTAGTGTTGCATTCTTGCTAAACTCCTCCTGGCTCACATATTTCGGGGAAGGTTCTGGAGCTCTTGTGTGTATTTATAGGCTTGTTGCTCTCTGCTCAAGAATGACCACAAAGCTTAGGAATGAATGGCGGAAGGGAACGTTGTTAGCATTAGCCCTTGCCAACTTTTACTGTTTATCTTGCTTTTAAAACCAACAGGACAAACACTTAATCTCTGCTGTAATTAAAGTGCATCCCTGTCAGCTCCCACTGGGGCTTTGCTTGGATGTTCTCTGCCATCGTGTCTTGTGGGTGGAAGAAGAGGATTTCTTTAAATCTGAGGGTAGTGCGGATGGCTCAAGACTCCTTCAGTGAGATTCCAACCTTCCCTGATGCATTGCCCACCTCCTCTCATACCTGGAAAGAAGCTCAGGGGCACTTGGGCAAAGCAAATCGTGATAGGAGGAGAAGTAACAGGTTGATAGTTGCCAACTCTACCCTTGGGTAGTCAAAACAGCTGGGGAGGGGAGCAGTCCTAGCAGAGGATCACATCCTCTTCTTCTGTCCCTGAGTGGGAGTGAGGGGACAATAAGCCACCCACTTCTCCCTGACTGTTGTGGCACCAGCAGTTGATGCTGGGCTTGTAACAAAGACCAGTTCCACTGTATTGGAAGAAATGGATCAAGCCTCTTCTAACCTCAGAAATAATTATTATTATTTATTAAATTTCCATGCCACCCATAATAACATGCACATACCCCAGGCCATGGGGGACGTGGGTGGCGCTGTGGGTTAAACCACAGAGCCTAGGACTTGCTGATCAGAACGCTGGCGGTTCGAATCCCGCGACGGGGTGAGCTCCCGTTGCTCCTGCCAACCTAGCAGTTTGAAAGCACGCCAAAGTGCAAGTAGATAAATAGGTACCGCTCTGGTGGGAAGGTAAACGGCGTTTCCATGCGCTGCTCTGGTTCGCCAGAAGCGGCTTAGTCATGCTGGTCACATGACCTGGAAGCTGTACGCCGGCTCCCTCGGCTAATAAAGCGAGATGAGCGCTGCAACCCCAGAGTCGGTCATGACTGGACCTAATGGTCAGAGGTCCCTTTACCTTTTTACCCCAGGCCATAGATTGTTTAATTAGACAAAGGCCCGGGAGAAGAGAAATGTATTTGCCTGGTGCCTAAAGGTGTATAATGAAGGCACCGCATTCCACAAACGGGGAGCCATTGCAGAAAAGGCACTACCTCGTGTTGCCGCCCTCCAAACCTCTCATGGAGGAGGCACACATAAATCATTCTGAAATGAAGCCGATTAAGGTTGAGACGCATCTTTCCTCACTACCCACTAGATTAAGTAAAGTGGTAGCTTGTTCACAAGCTCTCAGAGAAGACAGGGAGCTTCACTCATGCAGCCCAGCATGGCATGTGGATTCTGCTGTTATGGAAACGTTTGGTTCTTGGATGTTTCATATACAGAATGGTGAAGTCTAAGCTGGCAACCGGGAAAGAGGTATTTGGCGCCCGGTGGTTGGCTCAGTGGATATTTCAGCTCTGGCATGGTGGTGCTTATGAAAAATTCAAGTTCGGTGCAAGGCATTGTTAGGGAAAAGACTGAAAATAAAAAACTGCCTGTATGATAATTGCTATTTTAGTAGGATTGCATTTGAAGTGTGTACTTTTCAGGTGACCTATCCCAAAAGGTGATCTGGAAAAGGCACAGGAAACTGCAACCCAAACAGTCAATGGATAATTGCACCTTTCTTTTTGCAAAGCAAGGATGGAGCTGAAATTATGAGTAGTTATCCTGGCTGCCCTAGGTTCGTCTAAACTCTTCAGGAATGGGTGACTAGTGGAGGTAGGGAGAAGCACTGGGTAGGAGGCCTTCATGAATGGTGGCAAAGGAAAGAGGAGGAATAAATAAGGTACCTGAACCACTGATATGTTGTTGTACTGCTGTGAAAGGGTAGAAGATAACCTTCATTATCATATAGACTCTTTATTTTGTTCTGTGTAGAATGGCATTCTGTATGCCCCCTCTCCCTCCCATTCTTAAGATGACTGGATTGTTCTTCATTGGGGAGACAAATGTAGTGGGGTAGCTGAGACTAACCTCTGAGTTAGGAAGTCCTGAGTTCAAATCTTGACTATGATTGGCAGGCCAAGAACAACCTTGGCTTCACATTGTGGTTTGAAGCAAGCTATGGTCCCTGGTTTAGATGTAACAGGGTACTGTGGTTTGTTGCCTATGCTCACACCAGGGGAAGAGCGAAGCGGGAGCCACTAGGGCATCCACGGTAAACAGTTAACTATGGCTTACTATGATGTGTATCTAGATCAGGACGCAAAGTGCCACAGCCATAAGAGTTCATTCGCCCAGAATCTGTATTCTTTCATCAGAATACTTTTGAGTGGCTCACTTTCCGCCTCTTAACAACAGCTGTAGACTGCCTTGCATTTCTTTCTCCAGCCGACAAAACGCCCAGTTTCCTTTCGGACAATAACCCTTTTCCTTAACGTAAGTTGCAGACTTTGGCGCCCTAACTCACAGCAGAATTTTTGTACCTGCTGTTCGGATTCCGTTTCCTAAGGAGAAGGCAGAGGGAGTTGAAGGGACCTCCTTGAGCTCCGCTCTTGTGTTTGCCGTTTTGTTTCCTGCATTTGCTGTTTTTATAACCATGAACTCTCCTTATTCTTCTCTTGCAGATGAGCTCACAGTGCCTGCACTTTACCCCAGTAGCCCTGAAGTGTGGGCGCCGTACCCTCTCTACCCAGCGGAGTTAGCACCTGCTCTACCCCCGCCTGCTTTCACCTACCCTGCTTCACTGCATGCCCAGGTAATTTATACCAATCAGTCACACCTTCACCCACGTTATACCACCTGATCCTCTCCAGTGCACCCCGAACGACTAACACCTGTCTGGCTAACAGGCACCCCAGAGAGATATTAATGATCACATCTCGATCAAGCTGACGCATTCTCCTTGGGACTACTGGGGAACGGACTTAGGAAAAATTGACAGCACCCCACTGCCTGATAGAACCGTGAACACCTTTCTCCTCTCGAGTAATTTCACTTCCGTTCACACGAGGCAGCGAGAAATACCTGCCGGGTCTTTGCACACATATATACCCCCTTGTATATATGGACTCTGCTTCCCAGGCTTGCCTTTGCCACAGTTTTGCTTCAAAGTTCCAAGGCTAAATTGTCTTTACAACGGATAAGGGGAAGGTGTGCAAGAGCGTGTTTATGTACACGTGTGTTTCTAAAGCCAGAGAGAAGGGAGGTAGACAGAGCAAAAGTCTGGCCTCTTAAGTCACATGGGGGAATTTGCATTGTGAGCAGTTACCATATTTTTTGCTCTATAAGACGCACCAGACCACAAGATGCACCTAGT
Organism: Podarcis pityusensis; assembly: GCF_964106645.2. Taxonomy (NCBI): domain Eukaryota; kingdom Metazoa; phylum Chordata; class Lepidosauria; order Squamata; family Lacertidae; genus Podarcis; species Podarcis pityusensis. Next base: position 5,863 of record NW_028293362.1, read on the forward strand.
TTTTGGAGGAGGAAAACAAGAAAAATATTCTGAATCTCAGAAGCCAGAACAGCAAGAGGGATTGCTGTGCAGTGAAAGCAACAATCCCTCTTGCTGTTCTGGCTTCTGGGATAGCTGTGCAGCCTGCATTCGCTCCATAAGACGCACACACACATTTTCCCTTACTTTTTAGGAGGGAAAAAGTGAGTCTTATAGAGCAAAAAATACGGTACTTCATACACGTTCTGAACTGTAGCAAAACGAAGTTACCGAGCGAAAACTTAACTGCGATGTGCATATGACCGCTTGTAATCCAGTTGCCTGAATTGTTCTCCGTTCCCAGCGAGTCAGAGAAAATCCTGAATTGTTGCTTGGACATGATGTTGGGCTACAGAAGAGCTAATGAAGCAGCGCTTAACCCAGATAATATGAGATGCTGACAATAGGCCTGTTGAGCTGGGAAGGAGCGTTCAGGCTGTTTTTCGATGCGGGTCACACTCCGTCAGGAAAAGCAGGTTTACAGCTTATTCCCTTTGATCCTGCTTTTGTTACTTGATACTCAGAGGTCATTGGCAGCAAGGAGTGCCTTTTTTCCAGCTCCATGTTGGCTAGCTGTTCTCTTTTCTAGTGGCTAAAGAAATAAGTCATGGGGCGTTCTTGCAGGCTTGGATATTGCAGTGTGCTCTATGGGGGCAACCTTTTGATAAATGTCTGAAAGTTACAGCTGCAGAAAATAGGCTCTTGTCCAGGAGTGGAGATTATTACACCCATTAAAGAGCTGCATTGGTTCTCGGTATCTGGCCCATTTCAGAGTGCCGGTACTGACCTTCTAAAGCCTTAAAGAGCCTGGATATTCAGAGGTTTGCATATCTTAAGACATGATGGGGAAACATACAGATGTGCAACTGAGATACTGCTTTGTGAACCTAGTTAGTGGAGGCGTGGGCGATGGCAGTGAGATTTAGAGTCTGCCTTGAGAGGCCTGCGTGGCTGACACTGCCCTTTCCCAGCTTTTAGGAAACATGTTAAGGTCTTCCTGTTTGAGTGGCCCTTTTTGGTTCTCTGGAGTTGGAGGAAGAAGTTGCTTTTGTTTCTCTGCAGTTCTGCTTGGTTGGTTTCAGGCTCTGTTGTTGCTATGGGGTGTTCTGTGTTCACTGAAGTGATGATTTCATTGCCACTTCAAGAGGCCGACAGGGCTGATTAAGCAGAGTATACATTTTTAAATATATCTCTGTGCCAAGAGCTTTGAATTTTATTGCATGGTTTCACCCAGTCAGAAATCTAGGAAGGAAAACCCCCTTGCCTCTTGGCAAGCTAGTCTTTGTAACATTCTTTTGAGGGATCTTATGTACACTTTGTTAAATTCCCACCTGGTGAATGGCTTTCCAGCTATTGTGGGGCAGCTCACAACCCCCTTCCCACCTTTTTGGCAAGTGCTGAAATAAACATGTCAATAAGTAAACTGAAAATTCTGAAGAAGTGTGCATGCACACGAACGCTTATACCCAGAACAAACTTAGTTGGTCTCTAAGGTGCTACTGGACAATTTTTTAATTTATTTTGACTGCGTCAGACCAGCACGGCTACCTACCTGACTGTGGGATAATGTAACACATGATGCATTAACACAAGGATCAGACATATTTTAGAGTCGGTATATGGGTCAATTGAACATTTCTCGGTAAGGAGATCCATTTTCCTGCCTGTAACTCAGTACCACCTTGGTTCTTGTTCCGGAAGTCCATTCAAGTTCTGTAAACGTTCGCAAACCAAGGCTTCCTGCACTCAATCAGAAGCTGCAGAAGCAACGTCCAACGTTTGGGTTCCAAAGAACATCCGCAAACCAAAACACTCACTTCCAGGTTTGCGGCATTTGGGAGCCAAAACGTTCGAGTCGCAAGGCGGTTGACAGCCAAGGTATGACTGTAGTTTTAAATTCTAGTAGGAGGATGTTAGGACACTTTCGTGAGGACTGAACACAACATAACCACTAGGTTAGGTTGGGGGGGGGCATGGAGCAGGTTTTCACATAGAGATCAAATACGGTTCTAAAACAGAGAACTTTAGGAAACCTCAAGTAAATATCTCATCCCCCTAAATCCCGACTAGGTGTTGTGTTTATTCCAGCCTCAGGAATTATGATCAAGTCCTAGTGTTTACAGCTTGATGAGAGCTCTTAATCTTCTTTAGTGCCTGGATTCATGGACCTTGGTAAATTCTGTGGCTACATGGACCATAGTTAAGATAGCCTGACCTCATTCTGTATGGTGAAGCATGATAATATCATCTGATGCTTCTTTAATCCAGGCCATATCTCTTCTTAAAGTCCATCACTGGTAATCGGCCTGAATGCACCCAGTGCTATATAGCATTGTTGAAGCTTAAGTGACCTGACTTGGGAGGCCAGCGCAAGTTGCTCAGTGCTCTTGGAAAAGAAGTATGCTGTGTGCATTATTAAAAGACAGGAATAAAGGTTTGGCCAGGCTAGCTGATGCCAAGGAACCACATGATTGATTGACTGATGTTGCAATGTGCATAATTTCTGGCCATACCTGTAAAGATTACAAGGAGATAATACAACTTTAAATCTTTCGAATGGAATGCCTTCTGGCAGTTTTTTTGTCTCCCATGAATATTGTCTGTGGCTAAACCAGTTCATCCTACACGAGTGCAAAAGGGCAGGTCCCTACCCAGATAGTTTACAATCTGTAATTTGTCATGAGGAAACCACAGAGGAAGGGGAGGAAAGTGGAGGCAGGACTTAACAAGGGGAAGAATGTGTCTTATTCCAATGGCGAAGCCTTGGGCTTAGTTACAGTGGCATGTGAGGACCAGGGGTTTTCTGAAGCTTTCTCTGGAACAGTAGTCCTGAACTAGGGCATTTAGGCAAGGGCTTAGCTTTGAAGGCACATGAAGCGATTGCTAATCAGTTGTGTGTGCGTGGTTAAAAAAAGAATCTTACAGCAGTAGTCAAACTTATTTGAAGTTAGGCACCATCATTCTGCTTTGCTTGTTTCTCGTAGAACAGAGGTGGTCAGCTCCCAAGAGACTGCGATCTACTCACAGAATTAGGAACTGGCAGTGATCTACCCCCTTTTTGGGGGTTCAGGTCAAAGTTGTTGAGCCTTTTTTACCAGTGGATCACGATCGACCTGTTGGACATCCCTGTCATAGAACACTACATTTTCTTACCTTAATTGAAAATCTAGTGGAAGACAAGATGCTTGAAAATGTCCCTTTCCTAAAATTTCCCCACTCTGAAGCCTGAGTCTCTCTTCTTGGTTAAAAGTAGCAAGCACCCTTTTTATTTTTTGAGAGGCACTTTTGTTGCTGGAGAGGCAGCCACCTAGGAGGCCACTATAAGATGGGCAGGTCCCAAACCTGCAAGATACACACCAAGAAGCAGATATCTTATTCTTTTCTGGCACATTAGATAGGTCAGGTTCTCGTGTCAGCTGGCTGGGCTGGAAGTCACAGGGCAAGTCTCGCAACCCTCTTTTTCAGGGATGGCCCCAGCTTTGCGGAGGCGGGGATGGTGTGTATTCTCCTCCGCAATTTTCCAGCCGGGTTGTGCTAACGTAAAATTCAAAACTGAACATGAAGACGGGAGTATGATGGCATTCTGGAGCAAATGAAACCTTTGCCCAAGCCACAGCCTTCCTCCTCTTAAAAGGGAATAAAAGTTACAGCCTGAAAACTTGGGGAAAGAATAAATGAGAACGCAACCAGAGCTTGAGGAAAACAGTTTCTGACATGGAGGGAAAGGGGAAATAAGCTTCAAATGGAACACTATCTTTTATTCACGACCTGCAGTGGGGCGGACTGCGAGCGCAGGACTGAAAATAACCCCCCCAAGCTCCACACCTCTCTGGCAAAGTGGGAGGCAAGAATGCCAAGTAATGTATGTTCTGTCACAAGGACTTTTTCTGCTCGCTGAACCTTGCTGCCTGGGACTCCTAATGGCCCCTGAGAGCTGGCGCACTCTAGTTAAAAATTAACAAACAAAGGGAGGGAAAAGTAATTAAATATGGATGGCGGTAATCGCTGAGGAGCATGTCTGGCCCGAACTGCTGCACGCTTGAGCGCTCCCGTGCAGCTCGGCACATCCTGCAAGTTTAGAAGAACCCTGCGGTGAGCTTCCCGGGAAGATTTGCCCATTAAATCTTCGAGGAGGGGCGGCTGCGCTAGTAGGGGATGGGCGAGAGCGCAAGACTTTCAGGTGGACACAATGGGAGACCTGTGGCACAAGCTTGAGGAGTGATGGAATGGCGGCCAGGGAGGAATTTAAAAGGGCAGGTCCTTCTTGGCATCATCTTTCCTCAAAATAAAAGGCTTTCCGTAAGGTGTTGCAGATCCCTTGCATTGCATTGTAAGGGCTGCAGAGTCAACATGCATCGCAAAGCTGGGTGTGTGAGTGTTTATTGTGGATCGCCGTGCTGCAAACTTCTTGTCTTTATCTGGTTTGGTTTGTTCTTCCTCCTCCTGGAAGTATTCCATTACTGAAGGATTTGTCTCTTCTCAAGCCCACCACTTACCAATCTCCCTTTTTTGACTTTCCCTTCTGCCTTCTCCACTCCACACTTAATTTTTTTACATGCGTGAACGTCCTCAGCCCCACACCATCCCTAAATGCACAACTGTTGAGCTGCTCTAGGCAGCAAAACAAACTAATCCGTAACTTGCACTTTCTAAGGGCTCTGAACATTCAGGTGACAAGGCGTGCGGTTTGTAGTGCTTCTGATTTCCACACGCCAGGCCATATTAGGGTACTTTGAACTGTGATCTCCCTCCACCACAGGCCCACACTGACGACAAAGATTCTAGCTGGGTGGTTTCCTGCCTGTGCTGAGAATGGGAGCTTGGAATTGCTTGGGAAGAGAATACTTCTGACTTCCTGGGTAGACAGCAGTTTTAGCACCTAATGCACTTTCCCCAACACTTGAGATTTTTGCAGGTAGCTGCGTGTCATTTACATTTTACCTTTACCCTGTAGCAATGGTGAGGCTTAGCATCACAGCTGTCAGTCTTCCACCCAAGGTGGGCTGTTAATGCATCAAGTACAAGATGTATTGACAGCCTGTGCTGCCTTAGTGCTCAGACCTGGCCTGGATATGAAATTGAATCCACAGTGAAGTCCAAATCAGAGAGATGTAATCATGTCATTTGCATGTTGCTGCTAGATCTAAATGTACGTATTGTGGAGTTGCTGAGATTTCTTCATAGATGTAAAACTGGAGTAAAGGTAAAGGTAAAGGGACCCCTGACCATTAGGTCCAGTCGCGGACGACTCTGGGGTTGCAAGGGGAGCCGGCATACAGCTTCCGGGTCATGTGGCCAGCATGACTAAGCCGCTTCTGGCGAACCAGAGCAGCGCACGGAAACGCCGTTTACCTTCCCGCCGGAGCGGTACCTATTTATCTACTTGCACTTTGACGTGCTTTCGAACTGCTAGGTTAGCAGGAAAACTGGAATAGTACTATTCAAAGTACATTTCACACTGGATATGTTCCTGCTTTGTTTTCTTCCTGTTTTTAGCCCTACCTACCGCATTTCTCATGATGTCATTTCAGTTGCCATTTCATACATTGTCATCACATTTGGATATTTGCTGTTCTGTCCAAAATGACTCCCTGAGCGTCATGCAATTCATAAATTGTAGTCTTGGAAGGGACCGCAAGGATCATCAAAGTTTCCATTCAAGAGCAATTGGGCTGCGATAGATGGCTTGTAGGTGTTAGATTGGGCAGGCCATGTTCTGTTGTTAGTCCAAGTGCCAGAAAGGTATTTTGTGCTGGCCTCCTGGCACTGCAAGCCACTATGTCTTAATCTGCTTTAGCACTTTGAAAGCACGTTTGGCGTAAGATGGAAGCAACAAACTCAAAGAAGAGGTGCTTTTTATTGAGAAATTTGGGCACAGCAATGGCTGCGTTGGTTGTGCCGATCCTTCCAATGTGCCTGGATTAGCAGTGGTTGGTATCCTGAATGTTGCAGGCACTGGCAGCCCACAACCAGAGCACCAGATAACCCCCAAAACCCATGTGGTTCTCTGCCGTAGAATCTGTTGACAAACCAAGTGATGCCACAGCTAGTTATTACTGTGGTGAGTGTGGGATATGAACAAGAACAGTCCACTACAAACTAGGCTGTACCATCGATGGGTGGGTGGAATTGAGATGGGAGTAAGGGCAAGCTTGCACAGCGCCATGTGGGTCTTTCTTGCAAGACAGGCCTTTTGCGCCATAATAGTTGAGCAAATCTATAGGCAACTCGCCATTTGCGCAGGGATTGCATTTGAGATCATCCCATGCATTGGCGGACTGTGCCCACCCACCCCTTTCTGCCCCATTTTTGGGCCACTTCCAGGTCCACAGTGATGACCATGCGTCAATCAGATGCGTGTAAAAAGGTTGCTGCCTGTTTCCTTGTTGTTTGGGCAGCCCAGGACCTCCAAACACTCTAGTACGTTTCTGAGCACAAT
>NW_028293361.1:0-15254 GCF_964106645.2 Podarcis pityusensis
CAGGTTGGAGGTTCTCTTGAGTTTTGAGGGCTAAATACCACCCTACATAAATGGAATGAGCTAGAGGCAAGATTTTAACAATGGGTAATCTTTTTTAAAAAATCTCTTAAATATTGGTTAGGTTAGGAAAAATCCACTTATCTCCAACAGCCTTTGTAAATTATACCTGTTGTGTTTTTTTCCTATTGTGATAAAAAAAAACAAGAAATGAAATAATTGGCTGAAGCTTTTAAATGTAGTCTGAGAATCCCTTCATTTTCTGCCTCTCAAATATTCTGTAGCTTTTTATTTTATTTTGAAAAGTTTTTGCCTTTTTTTTGGTTGGGGGGGCTGGATCTTTTCAAGCATTCAAAAAAGAATAGTAAATTCGTATGCATGAAACTGACTGCAAAGAGCAATTAGTCCTTCATTAATATGCAAATTTGGTCCAATGCAAATTCATCTATGTATGCGGTTTTAAATATGCAAGCCGGTCTTGCTGTGCTAGAAAACCCAGATGCTTTTATTAACTTTGAAATTGAGGGATTTGGTTAATGATATTGTTGACAAGAAAAACTTGAATAAATTTGACGACTTGCAGTCTTCCATATTAGCAGAGGCTCATAGGAAGGGGGAAAAAATCCAAGCCAAATGCCAATTTTATCTGGTAATTTTCCCATTACCAAACTAGGAATAAATGTCAGATATGAAGTAATAAGAGCTGGATATCCTAATGTAGCTGTCCCAAGACCTGAAAACACTCCCCAAAGATCCAGCCGTTTTATACCCAGAGGGTAAAGCCATCTGTATCGGCTCTGTGAACAATATTCCGCTTGGAGGTTTAATATTGGGGAGTTAGATTGTTTTTGTTTGGGAGGAAATAGATGCGCCATGGAATTTTAAAAAGCTAACACTTTCACAGGTGGCTGTTATCACCAGTTGCTTCCACACTTGGCCCTTGTTCTGGAATTGCTATCCTTTCTCCTCTACTTTAAAGGAGAATCCCAGCGATGTTGATAAATGGGTGCAGCCTAGGTTCCTCTGTGCTGTCCTGCCTCAAGGATGGAGAACCTGTTGCCCTCTAGATGTTGCTGGACTCCCATCATCCCTAACCATTGTGCCTGCTGGTCTGTGCCAAGCTCCAGGAGGGGTGCCCTCAGGGAGCTGGGGTCTCAGTCCAAGCACTATAAAGCTTTTACCAGAACACTTACCCAAGAAAGCAAGGTTCAAAGGTGCAGTATTGTCCCTAGAAGCCAAGGTCAAGGTCAAGGGAAATGTAGGGAATGTAGGAAAGCGCCTTATACCAAGTGAAACCATTGGTCCTTCAAGTCCAGGGTTGTCTACACTGATGAGCAGCAACAGCTTTTGGGGGTTTTCGGCAGGAGTCTTCTGCATGCAGAGCAGGTGCTCTGCCACTGAGCTACAGCCCTTCAGATGTCTGGACTGCAAGTCCTATCGTCCCTAACCATTGGCCATGCTGGTTGGCGCAGATGGGAGCTGGAGTTCAACAAAATCTGGAGGGCCATGGCTTCTCTGTTGCTCGTTTTTGTTTTTAGTACCAGCCTGTTCAGTGGAAAACATGCCACCTTGTACCAGGTCTGACCATCTTGCCCAGCTACTCTGACTGGCAGCAGATCTTCATGGTGTCGAGTCTTTCCCACCACTCGCTTCCTGGTCTTTCAATCTGGAGATGCTGGGGACTGAACAGGGCACCTTCTGTGTGCAAACATACACTGAGCTAGAGGTCAGCGTTAAAGCTCTGGTTTTCCCAGTAGTGATGTATGGAGGTGAGAGCTGGACCATAAAGAAGGCTGATCGCCGAAGAATTGGTGCTTTTGAATTATGGTGCTGGAGGAGACTCTTGAGAGTCCCATGGACTGCAAGAAGATCAAACCTCTCCATTCTGAAGGAAATTAGCCCTGAGTGCTCACTGGAAGGACAGATCCTGAATCTGAGGCTCCAATACTTTGGCCACCTCATGAGAAGAGAAGACTCCCTGGAAAAGACCCTGATGTTGGGAAAGATGGAGGGCACAAGGAGAAGGGGACGACAGAGAACGAGATGGTTGGATAGTGTTCTCAAAGCTACCAGCATGAGTTTGACCAAACTGCGGGAGGCAGTGGAAGACAGGAGTGCCTGGTGTGCTCTGGTCCAGGGGGTCACGAAGAGTCGGACACGACTAAACGACTAAACAACAACAACAGAGGTCAGCAGGTACCCCCTGATACAGCACCCAAAGTAATGTCTATACAAGACCACATAGAAAGCTGCCTTATATTGAGTCAGACTATTGGTCCATCTTGCTCAGTACTGCCTACACTGACAGGCAGCTGCTCTCCTGGGTTTCAGACAGAAATCCCTCCCAGTTCTACCTGGCGTGGGGAACTGAACAGGGGACCTTCTGACTGCAGAGCACTGTCCCTGAGCTGTGGCCCTTCCCCAAAACTCTTGGGACAACTTCACAATTTGGACCTGACGTTCCTTTGCCTGAGAACACAATAGCCCAAGTGTTGCCTCTGAAGTGGTGCGTTTGAGTGCACCGTGCCGTTATTTGCAAAGCTGCTGAAATCAAAACGACCTGAGAAGTTAATAGATTATGGTGCTCCCCAAATAGCTGTTTGATTCCCATGGCTTTCCTGGCACAGCTGTTTGGGATATAAATCCTGACAGTCAGAAATGGTTAGTTTCTAAATCCTTGATGTGCTACGCTCGGCAAAGAACCGTTGGAACAGTTAAGGCAGCCCGGGTGGCAAAGGCAGTGAGAGTGGGGGCGGAATATGTAACAGGGTCTGCAGCAGGCTTGGCTCTCGGTGCTACGGTATTTAAAGTTGCAGATGTCAGCGGCATTGTGGGCCAGAGCTGTGCATGCTCCAAACTTGGAAGTTAAAAAGGGACGTCTGCAGCAAAAGAAATGTGAATTCTGCAAAGGGGGTGACCCAAGTACACAAGTCACTTGGGGGGCAGCAGGAGTTTTTGTGGTGCCAATGGAGCAGTGTTAGGCATCATCAGCTGCAATTTTTTTGAGTCTGTCATGTCCCCCGCAACTCAGAGGTTTCGCAAAAGAGGGTGTTTGCGTTGCCATGCCCAAGGAGGACTCTCCGGGGTCTACCTTTGGGCCCTGCCAGCTGGAGGACATAGACTTATGCCTCTCCCTCGGTTTGCATACCCAGAGGATGAGGACCCCAATCACAGAGCCCTGTCCTCAGCATTGCAAATGGTCACAAATATGAAATCGGACAAGATCCCTCTAAGGAGGACTGCCAGCTCTTCTCAGAGGGTGGGGCCAATCACAGAACACACCTTGCCTGCCTTTGTAATGGTATCAGTTGACTTCCGCTCCTTTCTAGTTTGGAGACTGCCAGGGCTGTCTTAAGCATATGCGGCACTGGGGTGCAAAGATCCGCTCGGCACCCCCCCCCCAGGTTGCCCCATCCCAGGCACGCAGGAGGGCGGAGCCAGCCAGCTGCCTCAGCATCTCGCTGGCTCGGTCGCCCCCGAACTCGCGGCACAGAGCTGCCCACAGCAGAAGAGCCCGCTGCGGCGCTCCAACCAACGGGCGGGTTCTTCCCCAGACTCAACTCTCGGGCCCCAGACTCTCGGCCTGGCTCCCAGGTGCCCCGCACCCCTTGCGCCTATGGGTAAGACGGCCCTGGGGACTGCTCTCCGGGTTAAGACTCTCTGGGAGAGTTTGTGAAGAATTTGAGACTCTATGAAAGGCTGTAGCTGCAACATGATTGCATTGTCACCGGTAGGTGGTGGTAATGGGGTCTTTCCTTGGTTTTTCTATACGCCATTAAACCCAGAGAAGGAGGAGGAGCTCCTTGCTGTGGCAACATCTCCCCGTGTTGCCTGGTTAAGGAAAGAAACCCCAGTCTATGGAGACTTCCTGGAAGCTTTCAAAGCTGCTGATCCGGCTACCCAAAATCGTACACCCTGTGATTTAGCCCTGAGGAGCCTCTGCCTACTGAAACAACCCCTAATGTGATGCCAAAAGCCAAGCTTTCCCCAAAGCAAGTCCCAGACACGTGCAAAAGAGGAGGTGCCTGAGGTGGAGAGTCTCAATGGCATTGCTCCTCTCTGCTGTTTTTTTGTTGGCATCCGTCTGTCTCAGGAAAGAATGGAGGATTTCGCCTTTGGGGGTGAGGTCAAACTTTTGGAAGGTTACAGCGCCTGCTGTGGCTGTAGAGACCAAAGTGGGAGAGACATGTTTTGTTGCAGTCGGGGCAGAGGAAGGCGTCCAGTTGCGCTGCTCAAATGTGCCATGGCGTTTCTTCTCTTTGCGCTCCTCCCAGTGGTCATTATCACAGGGGGAAAGGGAGTGCCACTGGTGTTGTGCAGACCCCATTCGTTTTGGTGAGGGTTGTGCAGGAGTGTGGTCAGATCAGCCTGACCTTCAGCCAAAACTGAATTCTCCAGGCAAAATGCCACCTGGGTGGGAAGCTCTTAATGACTTCCCTGTTGAGAAGAGCCAATGGTCAGCCTGAGTGGGCAGAAGGCACTTTCACTACCATGGACCAGAACTGGTCCAAACCCCAGCAGCATCTGTCGGTCTCCCTCAATGATGCTTGAAAACCTTTGGCTGCCGCTGGGGCGCCAGCAACCTCTGCGATGCACTAAAGAATCCTGGGGGTTGAACTGAATTGGATTATGTGGTGCAGCCATGTTGGAGTGGCAAAATGCCACGGCTTGGCCTTGACTATGCACACTGAAATGCATTATGCAAGGGCTTTTTAAAAAAAGAAACAATATATGCTTGCTTTTCATTATGCGGTTCTTGAAGCCCGTGGGAGAGAGATGAGCCTGACAGCAATGTGTGGTCATATAACAAATGCAACATAACTCTCCCCCCCTCCTGAGCCCAATCTAGTACACATTGTTAAACTATGGAACTCACTGCCACAGGAGGCAGGGATGCCCACCATCTTGAATGGCTTTAAAAGCAGATTGGACATGTCTATAACTCTGCCTCCATCTCTCAAAGTTCTTACAGTGTGTCCAGTTTTGTGTCTGCCTGACTTTGAGCCTGCAGGGCTAAGCCTTTCCCCACCCAAGCGGTGGGGCCAAGTTTGATAAGTGGGCGGGGCCACCCCTTTGTCAGTCACCTGACACCGGGTGTCCCCTGTTCCTTTCCCGCGTGGTTTGAAATCAAACTCTGCAGACCAATGCTTGATATACTTTAGTCATTTAAGTACTGGTTTATCATTACCGTTTCTAAGCAGCAGTATGATGTACAGAAATGAGATTCGCACTGAAATGGTGAAGAATTTCCATAAGGACCTTAAAAACAAACCAACAAGCTGGAGTGGAAATATGGGCAGCTGAATTTAAGATGGGGAAACTGAGAGAAACTGAAGCTGACAGATTTTTCCCATTTCTACCCCAAATCCAGCTCCCTGCAGACCTTTCGTTCACCTGGGCCTGAGGAAAAACATTCAATGTTTCACCCATGTTATTGAATCAATAGTTGTCCACGTATAGCAGTAATAACTTGAGGGGCTCTTCTTGCTAAGTTTGTGTGTGTGTGTTTTTTCAGGAGATTAATAACCACTCCTTCTGCCTTGGAGTTTATTAGCTCGAGGAGTATTTATTACCTCATAAGCACAAAACCCCTCTGGTTAGCATCTAATTAAACTCCAATTCAGTGCATGCAGTATTAGGGGGAATTGTATTAATAGTAAATTTCAGAGGAAAAGACAGGGAACAGAGATTACCTGTTGGATTAATCTGCCCTCTCTTTTGCAGAAACTGTGTAGGAAGTGGGGTGCACAACACGCCTTTATTTCAAGGGGTGCCGAGTCCTGTGAGTACTGAACAAAATTACCTTATTGTTTTAGATGAGGAACTGGATGGAAAATATACACTGGGGGGAAGCTTCTGAGTGACATCATTTTTGAGAATGGCCCATGTTTAGGTGGGAGAGGGGGGTTCTTGTTAGAAGCTCTCTTGGGAAGGGGAGGTTGGTCAAAGTCCTAGCCTGAGGATCTTCATTAAAGGCAAAATACAGATGTGAAAAATAAGTACTGAGCTAGACAAGTGGGACTTTAGGCTCTGGTGGTTAATCAACCAAAGCTTTTGTTGATTGACCTCCAGGGCCAAAAGCCTAGAGGCATGGGGGATCTTTTTCAGCCTGAGGGCCACATTCTTTTGTGGGCAACCTTTCAGGGGCCACATGCCAGTCGTGGGCAGAACAACAAATGTAAACTTTGCACATCAGGCCAGTCACACACTCCTCTCTTGAAGGTCACATCTCTGGGATAGCTCAGTAGGTAGAGCACGAGGCTCTTCGTCTGAGGGTTGTGGGTCCGAGTCCCATGCAGGCCAAAAGATTCCTGCATGGCTGGGGGTTGGACTAGATGGCCTTCGTGGTTCCTTCCCACTCTATAAGTCCATGATTCTATGATTCCGTCCTTCATCCAGGCAAGCATAGAGGCATTGCCAGAATTCAAGGGCACATTCTAGCCAGGCAAAAACACTTGAGGATGTGAAGGAGGGCGTGGCCTGGGCAGAGAGGGTGTGGCTGGGGAGGGTGTGTGATGGGGGTGGGGAGTCCTGAGAGCCAGATAGAGAGGATTGGAGGGCTGAATTTGGCCTGAAGTACCAGTGGAGCCAGAATCTTTAACTGGTTGATCTAGCCATTGAACTAATTAAAACTTGGAGCCGTTAGTTACTAGGTCAGTTTTTAATGTGATTTGCAGAATTAATTTGGTGCTTCTGTTTCTTTGGCTTGGAGGCAGACCAGCATCCCTGTCCGAACCCTTTTTGTTAAAATCTCCCCACACCATTTATTTGGGGGGGGGGGGGAGAGAGAGAGAGAGAGAGAGAGAGAGAGAGAGAGAGAGAGATGTCCTCTCTGCCTCTTTTGGCACTGGTTCCTCGTAGAGCTGACAGAACTAATTTTATTCTCTTTTGTCCTTTTCTCCGTGATGTAATCCTGCAGTTGGCATTTGCAGGATCCATATGTCAAATTGTGGAATGCTCCTATCCGCGATTGGCTTGCTTTGTTTTTTTCTCTTCCTTTTTTTTTTGTGTGTGTGTGCACGACCTCCTGGCTGCTGATGGCACAAACAGGATATTGTAACTGCAATATTGCAGTTTTTCAGTTGTCTGCTTTTAAACCTCCCTGGGTTCACGTTAGCCTTTTATTATTATTTTTTTCACGGACAAAGAGAGCAGAGAGAGGTGGTTCTTTTACCCAACCAAAATGACTGTCGTTATGACAGGGGCTGTGTGGGGAGGTGAGAGAGCCTGCACACTTCAGGGATCCCTGTGTGGACTGAGTCTCTGTGTCTGTGAAATGGGCACATTGCCATGCTACCTGTCATCAGTAATAGGTGGGATTTGGCCGTGGTCACCCTTTAATAGTGCTTTGCTTTCCACCAATAAAAGTGAATATCAATTACGTACCTAGGCTGCACTCCTAACTGTACAGCAGATTCATGCCATTCATTTCAAGCACATTCAACGCACATGTAAAGCACAGAGTTTCTCCACAAGCCATCCTGGGAAGTGTAGTTAGTTAAGGGTGCTGGAAGTTGTAGCTCTGGGAGGGGGAGATGACAGTTCACAGAATTCTTTGGCGGTGGGGAGTCATCTGCTTTAAATGTGTATTGAATACGTTGGTTGGCAAGAAGAAATAGGGATATAAAAGGAGAATTCCCTGGATGCCAAGATCCAGGTTTGGGGCAAGAATGTGCTTGAAATGTATGGATCTGCCCCTTGTGTGGGGTTTAAAAACAAAACAAAAGCACACAGTATCAGCAAAGCAGCTTTTTAAAAAAATTGTTGTTGTTGTTGTTGTATTTATTCATTTATTCATAAAAATCTAAATACCACTTGATTGTAAAAAAGATGCTTCAAGGCAGTTTACAAAAGATAAAACAGTAAAATCAAGAAAAACTTGCAGCCATACCTCAAAACATACAATTACTAACATTGATTAAAATTACCTCAACTTTCGAAGTTTCTGGGTAGGTTTGTCTAAACAAGAACGTTTTTAGCAGGTGCCGAAAAGAGTACAGTGGAGAAGACACCTACTTGATATCACCCAAAATGGAGGCGATCTGGCCTGAAATCAGTGCCAATGGTGGCAGCACTTCGCCGCCGCTGGTGGAAGCAGCAGGGCAGGCGGGGTGCCCACAGAGACGCCACCACAGGGGCTTCTGCTGCCTGAAGCAGCAGCCTCACTTTGCCTAATAACTGGGCTGGATCTCTCTCTCTCTCTCTTTCTCTCTCTCTCTCTGTGTGTGTGTCTTAAAGAATAGAATAGAAACTAGGGAAGAAAGGACAGGAATGGTGTAGCTGGAGAAGCCGTGATGTAAATACATCTCTTGGTGGGAATGTGGTGTTGATGTACAATCTGGTCATCAAGGCCTGTGAGTCATAACAATGGAGATTATCTCAAAATACCCCCCCTTCTTAATGAGTGTTTGGGTTGTGCTTCTGGAAGACATAATGTTTTTGATACGATGTGTTCGCAAGGAATTTCTACAGGGCATAACCACCCGACCTGTGAAGGATGTCATGTCTGAAGGTTTGCAGAAAAAGAGGCTCCGGCTTCTAGCCACGTACGGCAGTCTTGTTACCGAGGTGTGGGATGGCCATTACTTTGACGATGACCGGCAGGAGTTGCCGGTAAGTTGAACACTCATGTAATTATAAATCCATAACAGACATTCCTTTCACTGTGTAGCTTCTCACAGATCCTCCATCTGTCCCTTATGTGTAGGTATTTATTTACTTTCCATTGTTTTAGAGCGATTTTCAGTCCCAACCTTCAGCAAGACTTCTTGTTGTTGGTATTGTTTGTTTGTTTGTGATCCATCTTTCCCCCTAAGATCCCAGTGCAGATAACAACATTAAAGCATAATATTAAAAACAGTTGCTCTCGGGGTGACTAAGAAGCCTTTATCCTCACAACAGCTCTGTGAGGTAGGTTAAGCTGAGAGGTAACAGTTTGTCCCAAGGTCACCCAGTGAGCTTTGTGGCTAAATGGAGACCACAGTTTTCATCTCTGGGGTCCTAGTCCAACACCCTAACCCAGCCTGTCCCATTCTGGTGTGCTCCAGAGATTTGGGACTCCATCTTCCATCAGCCCAAGAGGTTTTTGCATTGCAACTCTTATCATTCCCAACCAGCATGCCCAACAGTCAAGGATGATGGGAACTGAATGAAAAGGAGACGCATTGCCTTGTTAAGCAGGGCTGTGTGAAGGGGGCAAGATTTGGACCAATCCGTCAAACAAAGTCGTCTGCCTCATAGGTATTGCCAAATAAAGTCATGCTTCCCTGGGGCTGCATCCGTACCATACATTAAAAGCTCTGTTATACCACCTTAACAGACATGGCTTTCTCCATTGTGTGAACTGTGGTTTGTTAAGGGTACTGAGTTAGGAGGCCCCCTTTTGTTAGGAGACCCCCCTATTCCCGCCAAGCTACAATTCCCAAAGGTCCCTGGGAAGAAGAGGAAATGATTCTTAAACTAGTCTGAGAATTGTAGCTCTGTAAGGGGGAAGAGGAACCTCCTAACAACTCTTAGCACCCTTAACAAACTACAACTCCCAGGATTCTTTGGGGAAAGAAGCCATGACTGTTTAAAGTGGTATGATGCTACTTTCAATTTGTAGTGCAGCTGAGGGGAAATGAGTGGCTTGATGCAATGTTTATTCATGTATCACAAACGTACTCTAAATGGCAACAATGGCAACAAAATCCATTGGTTTAAGCAGTCCCCTTAGTGCTTAAGAGCATCCTGTTGGATATTTTTAATGCAACACTCTTCAGATCTGCCCCCAACAGCCCCAGCCATTAGGCCCAATGGTCAGGGACACTGGGAACTGTAGTCCAAAAAATCTGGAGGGCACCAAGTTGAGGAAGGTGGCTCTGACCACTACCCTTTTCTGGTTTGCAGAGAAGAGATGTGTAGAGGTTCTTACAAGCCAAGCTTAATTACACAAGAAGTTCAGGACACGGCTGGGAATGGAGTGGAGTGGTGGATTTTAAAAAAAGACAAACCCTTATTGGGCTCAAGGGTCCAAGAAAGCGGCTTTTGGATTAGAGAAAATCTAGGCTACTTAGTATGTAAGAGTTCGATTTCTTTTTGTAGATGGTGCTTTTGGGTGTCTTAAAAAGGATGCTTAAATCGAGCGGCTTCTGGCATCCGGCAAGGGTTGTTTGACTGCACCAGCAGCCAGCAAACCCTCACACTTTGGTACTTAACTTATTGCCAGTCCACAGAGGATAGAGGGGGAGTTGTTGGGGTCGTTGTTTTGCCTCTCCCCACCCACCCACTCAGGCACCCCAGCTTCAAATTAAAGCCTATGAATTACTATAACAAAACGGTGTGCGGCAACAGTTAAGTGTTTGCCAGTTAAACTGGAGGTCTATGAAAACTCCTCCTTTATAATATATGGGGCACTGAGACCCTGGACAAATTAACTGCAGTTGCATGCAGCAGGAAAAACAAATGCTATTAAAGAATTGCTTAAGGAGCAGGATCTTTTTGTTCACTATTGGAATAACAAAAATAAACATAAGAATCTTAGGAAGCTGCCATATACTGAGATGCTTGGTCCATTGAGCTCAGCATTGCCTATTGCAGACGATTAAGGGCTTCCTGCCCACCTCCCTGTTTCTGCAGGAATCAGTGGTCCAGCCGTGCTTCCTCTGAGGTGCGGTAATTCTGCCGACTCTCTAGATCCAGTCTCTAGATCCGATTGATCCAGTCGCAGTCTGTGTAGACATATGGCATGAGCAGCTGCCCTCAGCAGAGGCTGAATGGAAGGAGGCAAGCTGAAGGCAGTGACTCATGAAGAAATTCAGCAGTCAGCCTCCTCTGAGGTCAGGTAAACCTACCGAGTCGTGAATGATTCACACACACACCTGGTATAGAGACTCAGCAGGATTATGCACCCTTGGCAGAGGTGTTTGAAGGAGGCAAGGTCAGAGCAGTGACTCAGGCAGGGACACGACAGGTAGCCCCCTTTGAGATGAGGTCCTTCCTTTCCATCACTTGGGAGTGACCAAATGGTCCAAAGGCACCAGGTGCAATACTGCCTGTCTTCAGTGGAGGCTGATTGAAAGAAGATGTAAGCTCAGAGCTCTGAAGATCAGTTAATCATACAGATATTTGGAAAGCATCCTCCCCTGGGGGTTGGTTATTTGGGCTTCAGGGCCTTTTGAATTTAGTTTCTCGCAACCCTCTCATGAAGTTTTGTCTTTGAAAAATCGCTTTAATGTAGGTTCTCAATGACCTCCTATCTGTCGACAAAACAAGGAAATTTTTGGCAGCTCGAGCCAGCAAGAGGGGCAAGGAAATGTCACAGCTTGTTCTGAAAACCCTGGATAAAAAAACAAAAAAACTGGGTTGCACCAGCCTTGAATATCTGCAGCAAGAGCATTTTTACAAGCAAACAATGGGGGCCCTTTTTTACAATGTTGTGGTAAGTGCAGAAATGGAAAATGTAAAAAGCATATAATACAGTGCAAAGCATTCAACACTTATTTTATATATAGCATATGGAGGTGTTTCAGCAGCTCTGAAGGTCTTAGGGGTTCAAACAACAAAATAAATATTTGGACTCATCCACAACAAACATTCAAAGGACATTTCATGCACGTGGTTTCTCCCAAAGATTCCTGGGAACTGTCCTGCATTGGGGTGCTGGGAGTTCCCATGATCCTTTGGGGGAAGCCATGTGCTGTAAATATGGAAGTGATGTGTGGTGTGTGTCATGCAAATAGGGCTGATCATTATCTGGATCACTGCTGAAAAGGTGACAGAGCTTAACACTTTCCTCTGTTGCAGTCTTCTGGGAACATCGGCCCACTCAGGAAGCTGTAGTTTGCATTTGAAGGAGGAACCCCCCCCCCCCATTCGTGCCAGTGGAGGATTTTCCTCTTAACACAGTTCCAGAGTTAGGATTTTATTTGGGACTGCATGGGGATGGAAAGACTTAACTCCCCCCTCCCCACAATGCCTTGCCTTCAGCCAAAGTGAGCCTATATTCTGCAGTTATTTGGGGCTGCTGCATCACAGTTCTGCTCCCAAATGCTTACCCACATTTTGAGGAGCCTTTCCCCCCCTCACCCCCATTTCTTTGGGGGTTGCAGTTATTTAGTAGCTCCCAGGGATGACTGTGTGGATGTGTAAAGCGTTGGCTTTTACGTGGCTGTGTTATAAGAATTTTAAGGTCATATATAAAAAAAAAAATGTTCATAACTGTATATATAAACTATATGTCTGAAACCCCATAGAAAAGGTCCTGAACAAATTTACCTCAAATATTTCTCTGCAAGGTTAAAGTGGGAAACCTCCCCATTGTCTCTTTCCTCACAAATCCTGTTCTCACAAATCCTGTCTTTAGGGCACATTCAAAATATGAACTTGGTCTAAGCCTGTGACCAGTGACCTAGATTCAGGAATTAAGTAGTTATAATAACAAAAGAGTGGCCAAAACCCAAATAATGCAATCAGGTAACTTGCCAGACAGGAGATAGACAATGCACTCAGATTTCTGTTGTAAACCGCCTTTTCAGTGATGTAGGTATGATGTATCTGGGGGGTGGTCTTGGGCTACACCCCTTCTGTGATGTATGTATGATGTTTCTGGGGTGGTCTTGGACTCCAGGGCGGGCAATTTAAAATGTCTATATAAGGGCGGGCACACCTTTGTTCTGGGTCCTCCTCCTCTCTCCTGTGTTTGGGGGAGCACCATGTTACAACAGTTAATAAAGATCAGGCTTACTAGCTGCTTTGCTTCTCAATATTCTCTGGTTGGTCTCTGTTATTTTCTCCTACCAATAGAGAACCTACAAAAGGACTCTATATGGGCTCTTGGGTACCCTATAAGGGAAAAGGAGTGGATTTTTTCTTATATCAGCTGGAATGTAGCCGGCTGCCTAAAGGTCACACATGGACCCACATTTGCCTCTTGCCCCACCCACCTTTGGAATTTGGCCCCCATAAGGTTTCCCATGATGGCATGGGGCTCAGTAAGCTTCCCTGGCCTTGCCTTAGGTGCCCTTTCAATGCATCTGGTTCTGATCCCCTGGGCTAGGGTTGCCTAATCCTGATGCTTCCATCATTTCTTCTGGTGGTAGCCAATATGTGCTTCCTTCTAGATGTTTGCTGGGCTCCAGCCCCCGACATCTCTGACCGTTGGCCACGCTGACTGGGGCCGATGGGAGTTTTAAGCCCAGCAACTTCTGGAGGGCTGCTGTTCTGCATCTCTGGACGAAATGAACACGGTGTCCATTGCATTGCAGGAAACAGCACTCATGAATGCAGGATATGGCCCACTGTGACTCATCATCTTCAACAGCATCCATGAAGGAAAGAGGAGTATGGGAAGCTTAATTCTGTGCGGCAGAACTGTGAATCCAGGAATGTGAGGAAGAAGAGAAAATTTCCATAGCAGTAGTTCGCCCTCACATTTCCAGCACCCTTAAACTACAGTCCCCAAGATTCTTTGGTGGGGAAGAGTTATGTGCTTTAAATGCGCATTGAACATGCTTTACATGTAATGTGTGGCTCTGTGTAAACACACACACACACAAATCTCAGACTGTGCAATTTGTAAAAGATTGCAAGATGCAACAGAATCCTTTGCATGTCTGCCCATAAATAAGTCCCAACAAGTCCACTGGAACTGACTCCCATATATAAGTGTGTATGGGATTGTGGCTTTAATGTAGCAGTAATGGTCTCCAGCGGCAAAAGCAATTCTTTCTGCCTCCTTAACTCCCCGTACTTAAAATCAGCGTGCTTCATTTACTAATAGTTCAGCGTGTTCCTTTGTTACATTTCCGATGATAAATGGGAGGTCTCCGGTTTCAGCAGGGGTGGTGGGAGAAGCTATCTCATTTAATCAATTGAAGTCAATCTTGTAACCACGTTCTATCCATTGGGAAATCTTAAAGCGGGGGGGGGGGGAGGGGAGAGAGAGAGAGAGAGAGAGAGAGAGAAGTAGGTTATTCAGACAAGAAGGCTTGTGTCACAGTTTTGCTTCTGCACCTCCTGAAGTGATCAGAGGAAGGAGTGATAGACTGTGTGAGGGGGGGAAATCCAGTCTGCTGCAGCTATTTATCTGAATACAGTGGTACCTCGGGTTAAGTACTTAATTCATTCCGGAGGTCCGTTCTTAACCTGAAACTGTTCTTAACCTGAAGCACCACTTTAGCTAATGGGGCCTCCTGCTGCTGCTACTGCGGCGCGATTTCTGTTCTCATCCTGAAGCAAAGTTCTTAATCCAAGTTACTATTTCTGGGTTAGCGGAGTCTGTAACCTGAAGCGTATGTAACCCGAGGTACAGTCATACCTCGGGTTGAATGCGCTTTGGGTTGAGCGAGTTCGAGTCGCGCTCCGCGGCAACCCGGAAGTAACGGAGCGTGTTACTTCCGGGTTTCGCCGCTTGCACATGCGCAAACACTCAAAATGACGTCACTCGCATGCGCAGAAGCAGTGAAAAGCGACGCGCATGTGTGCGCGCAGACATGCCGTCGCTAGTTACGTTTGCTTCTAGATGCGAGCAGGGCTCTGGAACAGATCCCATTCGTATCCAGAGGTACCACTGTATGTTTAATCCAGGCATTTCCATCCTTTTGGGGGTTTGTGACTCTTACCCCTTCCGGTCACTTCTATCTTCCCCCCTCCATATTAGACCCCCCCCGTGCCCCCCGCACAAGAGAGAGAGCGAGATAGCGCATATTTCACTTTCCCAACGTGGTTGAGTATAAGTAGGAATTGGACGAATTAATCTGAGCTCTGAAAGAGCTGAAAAAACCAGGAGGGAGAGTCACACTTCCAGCTTTCTCTTTTAGCTCTGCATACTTTTCAAGGGAGAAAAAGGTATCCACTCTCCCCCCCCACACAGGGCAGGCAAGGCAGTGAGTCC
The DNA here is from genome assembly GCF_964106645.2 of Podarcis pityusensis. NCBI lineage: Eukaryota > Metazoa > Chordata > Lepidosauria > Squamata > Lacertidae > Podarcis > Podarcis pityusensis. The sequence goes on from NW_028293361.1 coordinate 14,870, forward strand.
ATTCCTCACTTTGCTTCCCTGCCTTTGTGCTTCCCACAGTCTACTTCTGCCACACATGCCCCTCATATTCCTACCAGTGGCAGGGTGGTAGCAGAGATCAAAGGCTTTGTGAGCACCAGGAGAACACCTGAAGGGCGCCATGTTGGCAACCCCTGGTCTAATCTTATCTGCCATAAGCAGGGCCTGAGCATGGAACAGCAGGGGAGGCAGTGCTTTATCTGGGTCTGGAGGCTGACCTACTTTACAAGGCTGTTGTGAAAGGTGTCTGATAACACGTATTTGTGTTTAGCACTTTGCGCACTGAAAGAGTGAGAGACCTCCTCCTTGTCCCCTGAAATCATCTGGGGAGAGACCCTCCGTTAGGCATCCCTTATTTATGTACTAC
>NW_028293360.1:0-37487 GCF_964106645.2 Podarcis pityusensis
GTAGTGGAAGTGTGTTAGCTTTCCCTGCCTTTTTGCCTGCTGGGTCATGACAACGTACCTTCCGCCATTCCTCTTCTACTCACGAGCTGTATGGAGCAACAAAAGCTTGTCTCGGCCTCTACCAGGTAGCTGGAACCTCAGGGCAGCTGTAAGGGACAAGCTTTCTCTATGCCCTTCCAGCTCAGTCTCTGCCTGCTGGGTGGCTGAAGCTCCACCTCCTCAACAGGCGCAGAGAAAAGCAACCATGCCTATGTCACAGCGGGAGCCATCCTCTGAGCCAATCTGATTGATAGCATCACTCGACTGGTGTCTTGCGAAAGAGTCTTTCTGGGTGAAAGACTCTGACCTTAGTTGATGATCTCCCAAACTGGAAAGAATCACCTTGAATTGGAAGTCATTATCTGGTCTTGCTATGTTTAAGGGAAACTGCTCTGAGAACAAGTATGCAGCAAGAAAAATGTCTCTTCTGATAGGAACGACTGAAAATGAATGATTTCCTGGAATCTAACGGGTTTTTGACAAGCACACATTTAGGAGCGAGTCTGAATCAGTCCTGCCTTTAATCAGGTTAAGGAATAGAGATCCTTTTGATTTAATTTTGCTTGGAGTTATATTACCTTGTGATTATAGGATAAATGGAATAGAGAGAGAAGTAATTATTATTTTTTTATAAAACTGTTCTAGAATATATGACTTTTGCACTGCTCTCATTAAATATGTTCCTAAATTTCTTGCAATTAACCATGTTTTATGTAAATATATATTTTTGTAATGGGAGCTGGGTAACAAGTCTGCTGAACCTACCATTTATGTGCCAAACAAAGCCTCAGCAGAAGGTTGCTCCCTCTCATGGGTGAAATACCAGTTAAGCCCCGATTCCTGGAAATAACTCCTAACTGGAAGGTATTCATAAAAACTTCCTGAAAGCAGCTATAAATGTGGCATCTGCACCGATCTAATGCAGTTCCGAGCCAGAAGTTTCTTTTTGCTCTCTGCTTACACTCAGCAATGCTCCCAGTCTCCAGCTCAAGAACTGGAAGGAAGACTTGGACTTGTTCTGCATCCCAGAGCCTGGATGGGCCATCACCTAAGATGGCTGCACCCAGCATAGAACTGCTCTACGCTTTGAAAAAACATATACCAGAAACAATATGATTTAGGTGTGGTGAGAAGTTTCAAAGGCTTATGTGATCACAGAATCCAGTCAATATTCACCAAGTAGCTATCAGTAAGCTTATGTTTTCATTTTGAAAGCAGGCTTCAAATCAGTTTATAAGTATTTGTATTTCAAGGAATCTCCCCCCACAAAAAAAAAACTCTCTCAAAGAGCCAGTACTCAATTATCAACACCCAAAACAAACCAACACAAGAACAACAGAGAGTAAATGGCATTTCTGCTCTGACATTACGACAATGTGGCTGGTCCTCGCCCTTCTTTGACAATAATGCACTGCTTTGATGCAAAACTTGGATAAATGAAACCATACCTGACTGAGACACCAGAGGCACATGGGAAAGTCTGCTTCTGGCTCTCGTGAGAGGCCTGCGAGGGTAATCTTCATTATATTCCATTTCGTATCTCCCTTGCTGTGAAGGAGGGCTCCGTTCCTCATTAGCAGTCCCACAGACTCTCTCATTAGTCCTCCCATTGCTGGCCTCTCCTGAAGAGCCACAGTTTGGTAATGTTCTTAGGGAGAATTCCGCCCCTCTCACATTTGGCCCATTCATACCACAAGCTCCACTGGTAGATGGGCATTCGCCACCCGAGACGCCATTAGTCCTCCTTTGCTGGTTCTGGGGCATATAGCAGGAACACCTGGAGCACAATGGCTTCTCCTCACTGTCCCTCTCGCTGGAGCTTTCACTCTTGCAGAGACACTTCCCAGAGTCTTCTGTTGCTGCGGAGGGAGTGTCGCTGCCGCTATCAGCCGTTTTCATACCATCTGGGCTTGGAGACGCTGCAGTGTCCGAGGCCCCCGGAGGCCCAGTGCCGCCACCACAACCAGGGTAACAATCCTTGCTTTTGTTCCTTTCCGCTGTCACGTCACTGGCCGCTTTCATATCCGCTTTAATTTGCTCACTGGTGACCTGACAGCCTTTCTCGCAGCTGCTCTCCTCAGAAAGAAACAGTTTCACCCGGCTGGCATTGCACCTCTTCCGCAGCGGAGCTTTGCCTTTACCGCTCACTGCAACAACAACAGGGACAAAAGGGAAGAGAGCTACGATGTGATAGAAAGTCATGGAAACGCACCGTTAGTTATCAACACACCCCAGACAACCTGGCGAGACACCTGCTGCGACTGTTGCAATGTTATTCCAAGCAGGAAAAGATATTGTGCAGATATGTTGAGTTACTTCACTTACTAGAGGTTCACGCCTTGAATCAGTATGTTTAAACATACTGGGAGGAATTCAACGTAGCACTAAGCAGACTGCTCTGTCAGCACAAGCATTTCTACTTGTCTGATGGAGTGATCTGCCCTCTTCTCCCCCTGCCTATAGTTCTGGGGGTTCCTTCCCTGCCCAGGGCTAACTGGAGGCAGGGTAGGAGGAATGGGGAAGTCTTTTGTGCTAGCGGAAGTCCTTGTGCACACTTCCACCGGTGGCACTACTTAGTTGAATCTGACCCACTGTACTGCACACAGTCAAGCTGCTCAACAGGCTCAAATTAGTTGTTGCACCTAATTTCTTCTTACGGTAGCTACCTAGTTAACAAGGAACATTTACAGCCCTGCCATTTATTTATGAGAATCTTAGTTTTCAAATAATTTCCTTTCTTCCTGGACTAAGTTGTTCAAAAGATATGTTGATAGCGCCCCCACCCACCCCTGATGCACTTACCCCTCAAGTTTACATTGGCATACTTTTTAACCAGAAGGTACGGCTTGTGGAACAGTAAAATGTCTACAGTATCCAGGCCTCCTGCCTCATATTTTGCTGATGTGTTTTGTCCCCACTTTAGGTTGCAGGGAGGCTGTGCAAGAAAGACACAAGCCGTGAAGAAATAAAGGTAACTGGGATCAAATCCCTCAGGAAACTGCTAGAGAAATAGATTACAGATGCTTAGCCTGTCGAATCTTAGCAAAGCATGTGGAAGTTTTCATCCAAAGCCTTTGAAGTCGTTCAGTCAATTCTGAATGAGCCTACATGCAAAAAGGATTGCAATTCACTTTAGAATTCAATTCCTCATTATATATGAACTTGGGGGACTGCGGTATAGTCCAACCACAGAACACAAACCAGAATCAAACTGTTGTACAATTTGGAAGTACAAACTGAACCGCAATCCAGTTGATGGAAACCACCCAATAACTGTGATCAAAGGGACCATGAATACCAAGCAGCCTATTTCAGTTACAGCAGAGCTACCTCACACAAGTGGTTTTGGTGGCAACTACACCACCACTGTCATGTAAGAAGGCATCACTCTTGCAGCTGATCTGCAGAAATATGGAAAGAACAACAGAAATGGACATGAGGGAAATCTATCTATCTTTCTGAAGCTGGACCACAACCACTGCGAACCACATTCCACAGAAAACTTATTTCTGCATTTTGTGCTTTGTAACACAATAAGGAATATTTTTATGACATGTATGAAGAAGCAAAAATTCTCACCTGAGGGCTCCCGGATTTCCACTGAATCTCTGACTCTCTCCTCTCCATCTGAGTAATTTTGTGCAATGCTATTTGTAATACAGGATCTTGAGGTGGCTGTATTCTCATCCTCATCTTCACTGTCTGAGTCGTGGACAGTAATAGGTGCTAGCTTTACATTTGGCTGAAGGCCACTGGGCCCTGGAAAAGAAAAGAAAGTTCAGCAACCAACTAGCATGCTTTCCAGAGATCAGGGTGCTTTAATTCACCTGACTAAGCAACTTACTCCTTTGAAACATGCATACAAAGTAGTTGGTTTTTACATGGTTAGTTGGCATACCTAAGGACCTTCTGCACTCATACACCTGGCTAGGTCTCTCTTCACAGTTCCCCTCAAACACCAACAACGCACAACACAGTAGAAAAGAACGAACAAAACACAACATGTACTGCATGAAGAAGATTTATTGCTCAGATAAGTCCTGGCGTCCAGCCCGCTTCGGCTGCGCAGCTACCGGCCAGGCCTCCGCACTTCAAACTCCACATTCCGATGCTCTGAGCAAACGCAGAGATCAGCAGCGGTAAGAGAAAGCTGCAAACTTCAGTGCATTCTTCAGTGTGCTTAAATAAAGTCCAGACAGGATCTTAGCAGCTAAAAGCAGTTTTATTTAAGCAGAAACTATCCATTGTCGAACAGCATTGTGAAAACACATCCACTCTCCTCAAAAGCGAAAGTAGAGAAAAAAGAACAAAGGCTGGAGACTCTCGGATATGACGCAGAATCTCCCCCCTCCCAAATAGTAGGCAGGGCGTACACTCTGAGCTGTTTAACCCTGTAAGCTCAGGTTCTCCTCACACTGCATTGTGTTTGGATCTGGAGTTATTCTTAGTGTTATGCTGTGATCTTCTCCTCTTACTTTATTAACCCCTTCCCCACCAATTTGATCAGCCCACCTCACAATCCACCAATCTGCACTGCAATTAGAAAGCACAATGTGCTTTATAAATTGCAGGCACTGTACTGAGATTAGGGATGAAATCCAACAGTACATCCGCCAGCCAAATTGACACAATTGACAAAAAAATTCCCTGCCCTCTGCAATCCTTCTACACTCCCCCTCTAAATCTGCTCCAGAAAGTTAGAAGACCCTCAGGAGCAGATGAATATTTGTATGTGTGGGTGGCAGAAGGGCCATTCAATGTTGGCTATTGCCCTACGTGCTTATTGTTTCTTGCACAAACATGGAAAAAGCAAAGAAAAATTAAAGCCACAAGGTATCTCACAGCAGCAAAGATGTTTACAATTAGAGGTGGGCTTCAAGACTTCTCTAAGGGTGAAAAACAACCACCTCTCCTTGGTTAAGGTGCCACATGTGTACAGGCATCTCTGTACAGCATAGGGCCCTCAAGAAGCGGGGGGGGGGGGAGAATTATGTAGATCAAAGGTAAAAACTGAGGAGAAATTATATGTAACAAAATGAAGCAAAGGAGAAGGATCTAGACACAGCCTGAATCAAAACTGAAGCAATTTGAAGCACGCACACAATTGTGTGCTCAAACGCTGAATTTTATCTAGCTGTACAAACATCAGGATGATGGCAAGAACTCAGTTTTAGAATTTCTTATTCCCTAAACTGGAAATAGATCTGGGAAATATTGACAGTGTGGTGATGTATGAAGAGGTAGCTCTGAAGCTGGTGATACTAATTTCCGCACTGTTGATATTGGGCAGCAAAATGGAACCATCTCCAACTTCTTGAGAAAAAGCAGGTTAGCGAATTAAAGTAAGGATGAATTTGTAAGAGAACGGCAAACAAATGAGGTACCCAATCTCATTTATATCCCCTTAGCATTTACCGAACAGAGAAGCACTGGGTGGAAGTAAGCCCATGGCCTACTGTGGGATCAAACTGACATTTTCCTACCTAGCAAATATAGCTGCTTATGATTAGAACACACACTGCAAATGGAACTTTTTAAGAACAAGAAATTAACCACACAACATCTTAGAGACTTTCAGGGCCAAACCAGAAGCAGCATGGAAGCATACAAACTGTTTCACAACTATTCTTGGTTTGACTTTAATGCATCTGTGAAGAGCTCCAAATCAGACTGAAGCACAGGAAGCACTGCTTAACACTTTATTCACAGGATATTACTGTGATCAAAACCCTGCCCCCTTCTGGCTACTCTTCCCCCTGCAGGGGAAACCATACTAGGTCATCATCAGTTTGGCCCTGAAGGAAAAACAGCTACTGACACGGTGGAGGTGCAATTCTGATTCAGTAAACAGCCTAGATGGAAGAGAATGAGCCGCTCCCCCCGCCCTAATTAAACGCATGAGTTGAAAACAGAAACTGTTTAGCGATATGCCACAAGTCTCCCACATCAAGTCAACTTTGATCCTGTGTACAAAGATATCTAATGTGCTGTAAAACAAGTGACTGAGAACAAGCTGCTTGGGTGATTAGTAAAATTTGCTAATACCAATTCAGCTTCTCCTATTGGGGGCTCCCCTCTCTATGATGCTATTAAAAGGTTGCAAAGAGAGGAACACTGGCCATGAGACCACGTGCAATCAAGGCAACTCAAGACACAGCATATGATCATCTTAAACACCTCACAAGTTATTAATTACACAAAAGTATAACTGTCAGGTAATACATGCAAGAACCCCAGTCACCTGCATTGAAAACTTAACAATCAACAGAGGATGTCTTGGCAGTCAGAGTAGACCTAGTTGGAGCTTGCAAATCCATAGTTCAAATCTTGCCTTGATTATTTGGCCTTAGGTAAATCAGTATTGGCCCCTATATCTGCAATATGGAGGTAATAATAGTGGCTTACCTAGCGGAAGTGTGCTCAAGATTTCTGAGATGATGTGTACGAAACACTTTTTGCATCCGATAAATGACTATAAATGCTAAATACCGTGGTTAATTTTAAGCTATAGAATTATTCAAGTTCACTGACTTCACAGTTCTTAAATAGTTTGCATTATTAATTCTAAAATAAATGCTATTGATATCTCTAAGCAACAAGCAAACAAACTTTTTTTTGTAGTAAGTCAATGAAGCCTGCAAATGGGTGGGAGAGATCCTGACAAGTTACCTGCTTGTTCTTCATCAACTTCCATGGGAAGAAGTGCCTGATTAGTTGCAGAGGCTTCACTGCGGCTCTCTGCCATAGCCACTCCATCTTCCTGTGCTACCTCCTCCATTTCATTCAGTGCTGCAGAGAGAGATAAGAATGACTGAGATAAGGAGGATGAAGACACCACTCTTTATTAAGGAGGCAGAAGCTAGTCACACATAATTGCATGACAATCTTAGGAAGTTTCCAAAGCACTGCGACTATGCAGGAGCATCTGTCTTTGCCCGGGAAACTTAACAAGGCAGATCTTCACTAATCTGAAAGGCATTTAGATCCATTTCTATATTGTAGCTTTCAATGAGGACTCTGCCCTTTACAGAAATCATTCTCAGACAGAAAATGGGGGGCTTCATGCCAAAAGAAGAAAGTGAATTTAAACTGATGAATGAAAACTGAAACTACTAATTTAACTGTATAATATTTATGGTGGTTGTTATGCCAGGAGCATTAAGTCACTTTAGAGCTGTTAAATAGGAAGAAAATACCATTAACTGGTTTTAAGTCCTCCTGCTGTGGCAACATTATATATTGACGAGAAATGAGAAAAGTGTTATTAATGCCAAATCAAAATGAACAGCTTTATAGCATTTTATGTAAGTGCTAAGACGCTTAGGAAATACAATTGTGAACATTAATGGCTTGAATATCAATTGGAGGTGTTAATGTGTGCTTTATTGGTCAATAAACCAATAATAGTCTGCAGCGCCTGGAGACAATCAGGTCAGGTATCCAAAGCAGTGACCAAAGGGGAAATGACTGCTGGGAGCAGTGCAGAAAGAAGAAATGCCATGGTACACTTGCATGAGCACAAGCAGATGCCTTCATCTGAAAGAAAACATGACTCCCATATTGGTCTCTGCAGCCACAGCAGGCACTGTAACTCTCCAGTGGTTTGACTTCACCCCCAAAGGCGCCCTCCCAAGACAGATGGACGCCGACCAATTTACTGGTCCAGTACTAAAAACAAACAAATAAAACTGTTTCCTGAATTACCTTCTGCTGCAATCTGCTGTTCTTCCACCTGCTCCTCCTGTCGCAGCTCGTTCTCCTCGTTCTGGTCATTTGGTTGCTGGTGGTTGTTATGGTGTATATTGGCATTATTGTTCTGGTGATTATTATTGTTGTCGTTTTCATTGTTGGAGTTCTGATTGCTGACCAAAGCAGAGGACACACCAATCCCAGTGCCTGCACTAAGACCTACACGAGCACAACCCTGAAATGCAGTAAAAATTGTTGACAGCAACTGGCAAGAGGCTCCAAAACAAAACACAGTTTGAAATCAGTGATATCTTCCATGATACATAGACCACAGTGTACTGCTTCTTAAACAAAGAGATTTGAAGCAAGCAATTCCACATTGCCAACTGCTCCTAACCTCTGCACGGCCATTTCAAACCTCCTGCCCTGAGACAAGTGAACACTTCCCATGAGCCAAACCAACAAGGTTGTGATGTACAAGTCAATCATGATACTGTGAGCTATACAATGCTACCTTTCAGGTTACCAGTTGGTTCAATATGAAGAGACAGAACACTACAAGTAACATTAGGAAGGTGTTGTGAGTCATCACACTATTAAGACAAGGAAGCACAACATGCTTTTGCAGAAATCTATTGCGTAAATTTATTCTATTTATGGAGGAGAATACATAATTGTGGGAAAATGTAAGAGGGGATATGAAGTTGGTTTGTAGCTAAGGATGCAACCCTACTTACTGAACAGTAAGCAACATTAATGTAGTGGGACTTACTTCTGAGTAAACATGCACATGACTGCACAGCAAGTGAATAAAATTTCATGAGTGGTGGCTATAACTTTCCCCTGTGGTTGACTTTGCCTTGCCTTCTGCTTCCTCTCCTCCGTCCTTTGGGGCCTTCATCTCTCACTCTACTTCCCCAAATCCCTTGCTGTTGCTCATTTATATTTCTTCATTTACGTTTCAAGACAAAAGCCACACTCGTCACTGCTCACATTTATTTTATTTTATTTTTGCTTTTTTAAAATGTATTTTTATTAAAGATTTCTTGGTTTACAAAAGTATGTGCAATGTCTCTTTTTTCAAGTTACATTTTCTATAGATCAGTTTCGTTTGCTGAGACATTAGTGTTACATTAGGAAGAAAGGGGGAAAAGAGGTAGAGGTAGAAGGGGAGTGGTGAGTGGGGGTGGGATCGGGTGGCAATGTTTCTATTTTACTTCATGTATGTGTGGGGTTTTGTGTCAGCGTCGCTTGTGCAGGTTCTCACATTTATTTTTAACCCTTGATTTCTCACCATGTCAAGCAGAGAAGTATCTGCATCTTTCCCTAGTCTGGTGCAAATTGGTTGCTAAGCAAGCAAGCCTGAGATAAGGGTAGGAACTGGAATAGCAGCTTCTGATGATACAGAGGTACAGCTGTCTTTCTAAAGTAGAAGACAGCAGTGCTGTACCATATGCAGTCCCTAGGGAGGAAGGGACAGGTGTGTGTGTGGGGGGGTGCTTTTTCCTGGGTGAGAGGCTGTAGGCTTCCCAAACATATGCTATTATTTCAGCCTGTCTCAGCTTTTACATAATCCCTCTCCATCAAGGCAGACAGATTCACAGAAGTGTGATACATTGCTTCAGAATATATGTAGTGAAATATGCAAACTAGTCATGGCTCTCTGGTTTTGATAGTCTTCCTGTATTGTTCAATCTTGGGCAAAGTAAGAGATTCCATGACATAACGAATGTAATTTTCTTAAGCATGAAATGAAACCAAATGAAAAGAAAGGGGGAATGCAAAATATAAAGATCAGCAAGAATGAGATCATTGCAGCGATGTAGACGTAATTCAGACATTCTTGTAACAAGCTTCTTGCTTATTATAATTTGCAGTATTTATACTAATTACAGTGTAAATAGTAATTATAGTAGTAATTATACTACTATAATTTGCAGTACTGAACTTGTTTTCATTTTCATGTTACTGCTTTCCTAATATGGTCACTGAACCATGGTTTGAATGTTTAAAAACAGTTACCTGAAGTACTTTTTAATTAGAAGTTTAAAAAATACATACCAAAAGTCTGGTATATTTCACATATCCTAAAGACATTTGAAGCACACAGCAAAGTACACTTTAAAAAACCCAAACACCTTACCTTGGGAGGTTCCCGGAACATCTGGTCCAGAGAGATAAACTCCAGGCTTGGCAGTAATTCAATAAACTGACTAAATGAGTCTAGTTTTATTGCATGGCATCTCACCAAGGTGAGATCAAACAGCCGAGTCCATCTTGAATGATCTATTGCAGGGTGGGGAGAGTGAGCGAAATAAATGAACTTAATTAACAGATTTCTTACCTAAAATCTGCTTAACTATTCCCCACTTAAAGTTCTAAGTTTCAATTTAGAATCGTCACCATTCTAAAAAAGGTATACTTCCTGGTTATTCTGATGCATCCACTCTTAACTGAGGTCCTTTGCCTACTCAGAATGGCAAAAAACAAGTGACTAATAAATCTAGCCTTTTGCAGTTGGTTGCTAAGACTGTCACTATGGCCCAAAAGAATTTAGCTTCCTAATTGAAAATGTATTCTCTTAATTTTGGAAAAACAAGAACTGAACTCCATTTCTTAGAGACTGGAGTTGTGTAGCACACAATCAATTAGCTCTTAGAAGGGAAATAAAATAGGGAAAGGAAATAATTTTGTTGACTGTCCAAGATTTCATTTAATCAGTAGGTTTTAATGGGATGAATCATTCTGGTAGGAGCTTCTGTTGATGAATGGTCCCCTTTATGAGCCCAACTTTCACTCTATGAACAAAATAAATTTTAATGGATCCCACCCATTAAAATCTGCTGGCTAAACTTGAAATTTTAGTCAATAGCAAAGTGGCATTCCCCCTTCTATTGATTACTTCTAGGGATCTCAAAAGTTTCAGGGTACACAATTCCTGGTGGCTTGTAGTTGGAGTAGATGGAGAACCCCCATAGCATTGTGAACGTATTAGAATAGCCAGGAAGTACGGATTCCTTTATAATGGTGGCACTCTGCCTTTTTACCTCAACAAACCCAAATACAATTTATCAAATCATCATCATCATCACCAAAACAAGATCAAGGCATCTAGTATGCAGCCAATTAAAAGCGAAAGAATGGGATATGTTCAAGAGATATCTACAAAAAAATAACAGTGATATACTATCTATGGCACCGTTTGAATGACCCTTGTGAATATAAAACATTGAGAAATAAGGGAAAAGGGTACGATATGTTGTAAGCAAGTATTAGAAAATATATTAAGATGAAGGGAATAATCATAAGTACATTCACTATTATAAATGTAAATTATATCGTAAAATGATGGGAAGTTTACTTTATTTTATTTTATGTTATTCTATGTTATCGTATTCTATTTTAGTTTAGTTAGAATTTATGAGGAAAGAGAACGTTTAAGTCTAAATTAATCTTTCACGTTAAATTTATTTAAGATTATTTTTCTTTCTTTGTACTTGTACGTGTGAATTTAACATTGTGTATGATACCAAGGAACTTCAAAAAAGTTTAAAAAAAAAAAAAGCAGCAGCAAATCTCTGAAAGAATATTCAAATTTGCTTACCAAAAGCTCAAAAAATAAATAAAACCACTCTGAATTTTCATCAAAAGCCAAGAGAGATGGTGTCAAACAAAACATCACAGGAAAGGGTATACATAGTTAGTGTAACACAGTTAAGGCCCCATCTCTGGTTGCCACCTGCTTAAACTCTGAAGTCATACTGGAACTTAAAGGTGTCTATCCGAGAAGTGTAATAATCACTAACAGTGGTCAATTTAATTAAGTGGGGCTGCATTTCGTTTGCTAAAGTGCTTTAACCCCTTAACCAGATATGTTCTTGTGCACACGGTACCTGTGATCCAACTGCTTGGATTGTGCAGATGAGGACAGTTGTATATAACAAGGTATTTAATGGAAGAGAACACTTCATTCACCGCTTTCATTCCAATGTCTGTGATGATGCCTGGATTTTCAACCACGTCAGCCAAGCCATATTTCACGAGGTCCGCATTAATCATTTTACCTGGGGTCAGGGGGAAGAGAACAGAAAAAAATAGCAACTTGCTCTTTCCATAATTCTCGTTAGCAATTCAGTCTGGGCACTGAATGAGCGCTTGAGTTTATCTGCTGGACCCAAACAATGGGAACAGTAAAGCAGGTAAAGTGAAGCCTTTAAAAATCAAAGTGCTTCAAAAGGTTGCAATTTCAACCATCATTGGTCTATAAAAGATACAGTCTTTATATTGCCTTTCACTTGTTTTAAACTAAAAACCTTATCCATCAGAACTGCCAATGCAATCTCCCTGCCCTTTGCTTTATAAGGAATCAGTATGTCTAGTTGTGTCCCCCCCATAAGGGTACAAATCGCAGGGCTGGGTACGCAAGAGAGCAGGTATGAAGTAATAATGACATTCCAACTGACCTCCCATCACATCTATCCATATAAAACATCTCCAGAGACTTAGGATATTTACATTTGCTGCTTGCCTGGGATGAATGTCAAGTGAGCAGGCAAGTGGCAAATACACGTCCCTTCCTGCTCCTGAAGTCTTGCTTGTGCCAGTCCCTAGACTAGCACTGGTCAAAATGTTTGTCCCTGTCTCCTGGCAAATCAGAAAGAGCAGCAGCCCTGAGGCAGGAGCCACAATCCTCCCCTGTATTTCTATGGCTGGGGAAATGCCAACACATGCTGTGATTATTTCCTCTGCACTTGCACACTTATTCGCTTCTCTTCTGGAAAGAGGGACAGTTCATATGCAATAGGCAGAAAGAAAAGGAGGAAGGGATAGCAAAAAGAGCTGCCTTCCAATTTGGACTCAAAATAGTGCACGTCACTATCGTAGCGTTTTCATGCACTACTGACTCCACACCACATGGGAATTCTGAAGAATGTGGATTGTTTCCATACCACCAACAGATGACACCACAAAATCCAATGCCCAAATGTCCATATTTGCACAAGCTATTTTAGTCTGTGTAAGACATCTGCAGGTGTTATCATGGAAAAGCATCAACAGGGAACTAGAGGCTGCTCATGCATTACACAAGGATGCATCATACAGCAGCTGGCCTCTCTAAGATTAGAAGCATATAGACCAAGGATGGGAACCTGTAGCCCTCCAGATTTATTGGCCTCCCATCAGCATGGCCAATAATCAGATATGATGCTGTTGGATTACAACTCACATCTGGAAGTTGAAAGGTTAGCTCATCCCCGATCTAGGCAGATAACATCCAGATCTACCCTAACATCTGACAGATAACCCAAAGGAAAATTGAAGGATTTCATACACTGCAGCAAAAACTCATCAACGTATCCAAGATGTAGTGTTTCAAATTGTGGAAACTCCAATTCTGCCATTTTTAGTGCAGAGAATACTCCATCTTTGGTTAGGGAAGGCTGGATTCGTACTTCGTGCAACCTGAAAAGAGATGAAACAAAATGAGAAAAGTGTAGACTAACAAATATTTCCTGGCACAGAATATGCACATTCACATAGGAGACAATTCTTCTATTGTTTGTAACTTGCAAGAAGAATATGCCTATCACTGTGAGAGCAATCTCAGGCTGTATACCATAAAATAGGCTTAAAACCACAATCGTCAATAATTTTTAAAAAAGCAAGGAGCAGATAAAATAGCAGCAAAAACAACACCAATACCACATCCCTGACAAAAATTAATATCTTAATAAAATCCTGATCAAATCAATGGGTCCATAGCTAGCACTGAAAACTGCTAAGGGCCAGTTGTCAGTCACAGGTCTAAGAGGAGGGCATTCCATACTTAAGGCATCATGGCAGAGAAGGCCCTTCCCTTGGTTGTTGCACAACAGATTTCCATTAGCTGCAGAGCAACGAAAACAGCCTCCTTAGCTGATCCAAGCCCATAGGCGAGTTGATATGGAAGGAGACACACCTTCAAATATTTAGATCCCAAATTGCTTACGGCTTTATAAGTCATTATTAGCACCTTGAATTTGGCTCATCAACAAATGGGCAGCCAGTGCAATATTGTGAGGATTTTTAAAAATACGCTAAGATGAAAAATAAGGCATTGCAGAATTAAAAGCAGTGCACAGAATTCACTAACATCAGTATGCAAAGGTCTATTAATATGACTTTTGTGTATAAACATAATGGTGACTCACTGGCAAATAAAATTAAAAGGAGAAAGACTGCTGAAATGATTCAAGTACCTTCGTGCAGCAGTTATGATGAGGTAGCCAAGGTCCACTTCCAGAGCATTCTTGCAGGCTCCCAGAACTATAGTGTGCAAATTTCTAAAGCCCCCTGTTGATAGATAAGAGGGATTCACTATATTTGAGTATCAATACTAAGCCTCCCTGGAATAATTATGTACACAGTGTCTTGGAGAAACAACAGCAAAACTCTACAGTTTCATCTCAATATAGGCTCCACCAATCCTTGTCTATAAAGGATAGTCTGACTAAAGAAACAAACTTAAATTTGCTTCAGCACATTACTATTTATTGAGCATACACCAATCTCAGTGCTTGTACCCAATTACAACACACTCACAATAGACCAGCTGAAATAGCTGGACCTGAATAACTTAAATCCATTGATTTCAGTAGGGTTACACTGAGTATGACTTAGCTAGATACAAGTCAGTATCAAAAAAAAAAACCCCTGTGTGCTCTGCAATATCTGAATGGAATGATGTGTCTCTTTTTATCATGGATGCACAGACTGGGAAGCAGCTGTTAGTATATTTCTGAGCTGTATACATGGAATAAAAAAGGACACCAATTCTCAAATGTTGGCAAGTATATAATTTTTCTCCCAACAGCAATTAATTAAATGGCAGCAAATGTGTTGTCTGCAATCTCCACAGGCCATTCACTGGTGTGAAGAAAGACTTCCCCACTGCCTTTTCTAGCATGCTTAATATCTCAACAATAAAGCCCTGTTACAGCACTTTCAAATACAGCAGACATTTGACACCCACAATGCTTCTTTTCACAATGGATAGATTGCATGAGAAGAATCTAGCTGAATATCAATGGAGGCTCTGGTTCACAGAAAATGGTGTGTTTGTGAACAAGCTAAGGCTAGCATCACCTACAGCATGGTGAATGTACATGCTGGGACCATGAGTGAACAAGTTCTTAGTCTCCCATGTAGTCTAAGGCAAAGTATTCAGCATCGTGAAATCCAATTATTGGTTTAAACTTTAAAGAGAAATATCTAAATTTACCTATTACCTTCACTTGCTTTCACACAACACCACCACAAAGTCTTAGAAAAGTAAATACTGTCAGTAGTTGGTTTCAAAGAACAAATTTTGTATTGCAAGTAAGAGACTGCATACCAGATCTCCAGCTGTCTTCTACAACATGCTGAATAAGACCCCCGAGGAAGGGAACTCGAACTAATTCTAGATGTTCCAGATTTCGGGCAGAAGCCAATCCTGTGACCAAGGGGACATACTTCAACGAGTTTGTGGGTCCTACAAAAGACAAAAGACAGAAATATTCCAGTAGTCAGCAGAAAATGCCCATATGAACAGATTTACAGAGCTATAGTTCTGTATTGCTACAGAAGTACTATAGGAAGTTCCATGTTGAAAGCAACAACACACCTGGAAAACATATTAGATAAAATTGCCAGCAAAGACGTAGTTCAATTCTCACAATGTTAAACTGACTAAATAGTCATTTGGTTGTTAAGCAAGTTATTTGCTATTTCCTTATTCAAACTTACTTTGAACACAGATCCACATTCACTGTTAGTAAATGAGAAGCATACCCTCCCCTCCCAATATAAATTCGAGAAAGGGACCTTGTGCTCTTTTACCTGCACAATTTCTCATGACAAAAGTGCGTAAACTGATGCAAAGGAAATCTTTAAAAGGCTGTGGTTTGGTGAGCCTCACCCACTTCAGGTACAGGTGCCTCAGCATTGGGATGCAAGGAATGTCAGGTACATTAACTCCTAAAATACAAGAAACAATGCAGTATGTCAGGTCCAAAAAGCAGACACTGCAAGGACAAACACTTAAAGGCTTATTTTTTGTAGGGGTGTGTGCAAGCAATACTTGCAGACTAGTACTTTAGTCTGCAAATGAAACAGTGTTCAAGCTGAGAATTCAGCACAAGTGAAATAAGTGCGCTTTCTGATTTCACAGCTTTTCAGTCATGATGTATCCACTGGAAGTATTTCACTACAATGCTTACCTACTAAGTGCAAAGTCTGAATTTTAGCTCCTATCGGTATTTTTAGTTTATTTTCAGCTGGAATTGGGAAGGCACCATTGCGATTTCGAAACTTTCCAAGGATGTGAACTTGTGGCATGTATGTCCAAATGGCTTCTACCAGTTCCAAGTGGGAAGTTTCAACTCCCTAAAGCAAAAAAACAAAAAACCCAGTATAGGATGATGGGAAATCTCAATCATTAGCATAAGCGCTCTCGCACACACACTCTCTCTCAAGTAACAATTAGTAGTAAGAATAATCTTCAACATTTGAGCTCTTTCAATTCATGCAAGCAGCAGTAAAAAAACCCGAACTCAATCGACACATGCATTTCTTAGTTATGATGTTGTAATAACTCATGCCTAGCTTACACTGCAATAGATCTAAAATTCTGAAGTTTACTTTTACTTGCTAGTGATTGATACACCTACCTTTCCATAAATCCCAGGCAACTAACAATAAAAACATGCAACTAAAATATCTTAACATCAATTAAGTTTACAAATTCAGTGCTATAAAAACAAAAATTAATCCAATTAGATTAAGTATTTCGAAACTTCAAAAAAGGTTCGAAGGAATACTTCAACATTTTTTAAGCCTAAGTATTGAAATTCAGAAAAATCCCTCAAAGAAAAGACTTCAAAAGTTTTATATAGGTGGAATTACACAATGGAAAACAGACCTTGATTTCCAATGTCAAAATCAGTAGCTACTGCAGAAGGCAAGAGAATCTGACCTATGCATAGGTCTCATAGATGAAAGGTAAACCTTTTTAACATGACAGTTCTGAAGCTACCAATTTGCTCTGTCACCTGTAATCAGTTTTTGGACCTTCCCGGCCCACCCTTCGTTCTGCATATAATCCACATATCGTGCAAACAAAAATAAGTGATTAAATGGTGTAGATTCACAGACATATGAATAGCTATTTGTACACTATTTTCCAGTCACATAATTTCTGGCCCATCTGTTTGCAACAGTTGGATTTTAAGGAGAGAATTCAAGATTTAATTAAAAGCACAGCTGAGTAATAGCTGAATCTAAAATTCAGTTGCTGTAGCTAATAATATGATAAATAGCTATAAGTGAATGGAAATGAACAAAATCCATGAGATACAGCACCATCTGTTGTTTTGTACAACCATATCCATCCCCTCAAGCCCCACAAGTATGATCAAGGATCGCAACTGCCATATGAACATGTATGTTTATATTTTGAATATACAACACCTACTAGTAGATTTGGGCAAGCTTGCAGGGCTTCTAGAACTCCTGGAATGCTGAAAGCTTCATAACCACGAACTCTGCGCCTGTCCAGGTGCCTGGGGTGAAGCCCATATAGCTGCTCAATGTCTGGCATTTTCTTCAGCAATGTCAGGAAGCTGGAATCTGTGAATCCTGAGAAGATGACACATATTTTATCTCTGAGGAAGAAGAGAAGTATAGATATGCAAGGAAGACGGATGGTGCAGTTTACAATCCACACATAATGGAGCAAGGATTTGTGTTGCTTTCTTTGTTTTATTTTACCCCACATGCATCACCACCCATGCTTTGGACAAACGCAAAAAACAGGAACCATATACTTAATTTTGTTATTCTAGAACTCAAATTCTAGAGCACAAAGGCAAGGCTAGAGAACTACAAAAGTACTTCACTGCTTAGACAACAACAAAAATTTGAGTACATACAAGAAGAGAGTATGGTTGATTAGTCAAGTTTTGACAGAAATAAGAGTACTCAAAAAGGTGGAATCTAATTTGGACATGATCCAGCTAAAGTTATGCCTTTCCCCCACTGTGGATATAAGCTGAAGATGCTTAATTTGCAGAATAAGAGGGGACTAAAATGCTTTGACTAAGTTATGTCAACTTTTTTTTTTTTACAATCCTTTTGGCACAAATATATGTCGGCTTCCCCACCTCCCCATTTTGTAATTGAGCACATTATGTTACTGCTCATGTTCTCATAATACACTGTTTGACTCATTTTTCCTGCTAACAAACCAAGGCCACCTGTCCCTTCATTCTTTCAGCCATTCTCATTTCCCCTTTTAAAGTTGGGTACCATATTTTCTTGCTTTGGACTATTATAACTGTCCCCAGCCTTCCTGGCTCAAGATGATCTTCCTCTTGTTTCTATGTGCATCCAGAAAACAGCAACTAAATTTTTATTAGGTATTTTAAATACTGATTGTACTTTACAATCATTTGGGGTGGGGGTGTATGTAAGCTATTTCACCATCAGCAGGTTTAGAACAGGAAATGAAGGGCCATCTATTAATTATATAAATCATGTAAGGAATGGCTTTTGAGAGATATCATAGCAACTATACAGTATTTTGACACGCAGAAAACATGTCTTCTTTTGTATTTTCCATTGTCTAAGTCAGTGGTTTCAAATTTTCTGTTTTCAAGAAACTCTTCACTGATTTGTCCAACAGAAAGCACTGTCTTAAAGAGGACTCAGTGCATATTTTAGGCTATACACAAAGTTCACATGGGACATGGCCGAGCCTCCTGTGCTTCACTGTTGCCCTTCTTGAACCAAGTGCTCAACTAAAAACACACCAAAACACACAGGTACATAAGGCAGAAGATTGGTAATAATAGACAAGATATTTAAGAGAAGCTTATCTGCCATTACTGACCTCCTCAGTGGAGAATACAATGTGACATATATTGCTCTAAACCTACACCTTTCCCCCCCCCCCTTGATACTGTGTTTTTATATTTTTGGCATGTTTTATTGGTGGCTCCTTATTTTGTACTGCTATTATGATTTCCTTTAAAATGAAACCTATACAAAGGAAAGAGGAAGGCCTCCATTTTTAATCTCTCAGTTCTAGAAATCTTGGTACACAAACATCTGGGGAAAAAATTGTTCTAGATCAGCCATAGGCAAACTCCAGCCCTCCAGATGTTTGGGATGACAATTCCCATAATCCCTAGCTAACAGGACCAGTGGTCAGGGAAGTTTTTAACGTGTGATATTTTACTGTATTTTTGGTTTCTATGGAAGCCGCCCAGAGTGGCTGGGGAGGCCCAGCCAGATGGGCGGGGTATAAATAATAAATTATTATTATTATTATTATTATTATTATTATTATTTGAATTGTAGTCCCAAACATCTGGAGGGCCGGAGTTTGCCTATGCCTGTTCTAGATAGGCACTAAGAAATACCATGGGGTGGGGGAATAAGAACAGCCACAGAGGCAAACTTCGGGTTTTCAGAACTTTTTAATTCCATAACTTTATCTAACAGTCTTTGGCAGAGGGATCATTCAGTCCAGCAAATTCAAAGGATAGTCTTGGGCAAGTCACTCACTCTTGGCCCCAGTTCCCCAGCTGCAAAATGGGAGGTATAGCATCATCTTGCATAAGGTTGTAGTGAGAACAAGGAAGGGTCACATCTGATATTGCCATATTGTCCATCAGAGTGCACCTGCAAGTCACAAAAGGGAATGACAAAAAAAGGCATCAGAGGGACTTCTGCCATGTCTCCTTGTGAACTGAAGATGGGTAAAAGTCCTTCTGCTGCTCCAATTCTTATCAAAGGAGTGGCTTGAGGATGCACTCCTATGAATAGAAACAGTTGCTAGCACTGGAAGGGGTCCTGAGAAAATACTCCATAAAGCCATGGTGCATGCAAAAAGTGCTATAGAAATTTAGAATCCATGAAATGCTTTTTGAAAACAATGGCTTGTAACAGCTATAATTTAAAAGCATAAGATATACTGCAATGCATCACTACCCTGATTAAGAGCAACACTCACCAGTGGGCATATATTCCCACCAGCGGCCTGCGCAGAGATCCACAACCTTCACCACTCTCAAATATAGGGTGACTGCTTCCTTTAACTTCCGAGAGAGGCATTCCATGCACATGATATCCTGCAGGGGAAGATACCTTCAGAAGGAGAGTGGGAGAAGAAAAGATAGGATTAATTCTCAAATGGTTTGTTTCTTTCTTTCCTCTGCTGTTAAAACAAATGACAGTCTGGATGCTGCTATACACATCCACACACACTCATAGCACATAATAAATTCAGCAATGGATGCAAGTACTATTGTATTAAAACAGTATTAAAACTGTATCAAAACTGTACTATTGTATTAAAACAGAAATAATGTATGGCTATCAAACAGGCAAGGCACTCAGTTCAACATAGTTTGAGTGGAAATAATACAACTGCGGCTAATACCATTCACTTCATCAGAAAATTAAATTGGATGATTTATTAGACTAAAAATGTCGAAGTTTGTCAAAATAAATCTCATAGAATTACAGAGCTGGAAAGGACATTGAGGATCATCTAGTCCAACCCCCTGCAATGCAGGAATGTGCAGCTGTCCCATACGGGGATCGAACCTCCAACCTTAGCATTATCAGCACCACGCTCTAACCAGCTGAGCTATAAGCATTTCTCTATGCTTACAGCAAGGCAAATAGCAAGCATCTCTCATTCACAATACTTTCAATCTGCAATTGGTACATCCAACTTTCATGATTTAGGGGGCTAGCTCTTTTGATTCTGAACATTAGGACTTGAAATTCTACCTTGGTCAGTCTAACTGAGACCCACCTGACAAATTAAAAAAGTAGTAGTAGTAATAGTAGCTGGCCCATCTGACTGGGTTGCCCCAGCCACTCTGGACAGTTTCCACCATATATAAAAACAGAATAAAACATTAAACTTTTAAAAAAAACCTTCCCTATACTGGGCTGCCTTCAGATGTCTTCTAAAGGTTGTATAGTTACTTATCTCCTTGACAACTGTTGGAAGGGTGTTCTACAGGGCAGACACCACCATCAAGAAAGCCCTCCGTGATGGAGGCAGCCTTCATTGTCACTAGGTAGCCTCAATGATGAGCCCTCACCAGTTTTCAATTGCATTTGACCAGAGTTTTCCTCCACTCGCGTTCAAGCCATCTCCCAGCTTGTTTTCTTGCCCTAAGCTCTGGAGTATATGAGGGAGTCAAAGAGGCTCCACAAAGCAGGAGAGGGCTGACAGGATCAAAAATCACCCACAGCCATCCAGAAACCCATTGGCTCTATCAGTTTCTGAGAGTGGACCATCCTAATAGGTCCTTCGCCACTCAAAATAGCCTCTAGGTGGAGAAAAGCTTCCCTCAATTGTCACGTAGCACCAGCCATTCCACTAGGATGCTCATTAGAATAACTTTAACTTTAACAACTAGAGGCAGAGATTGCTTTTTCCCTTCCCACGTGCATCTGAAAAGGCTCCCAGTCACTTACTGTTCCATTAAAAAATAAGACTGTCCTTGCCCTGAAGTGTAATAATCTAAAAGGCACAACACCAAAGGAAAAAAGGGATGAGGAGGGCAGGGACTGTCATCTTTTTTAACGGATTTGTAACTGACTTTGGGAGCCCTTTCAGCTGAACAGCAGGTACAATATAAAGGCAAAGACCAATTTCATCTGGCAACAAAACATAAAGCAGCTCCTTAATGCTAAATCAATGTAAAAAGATATATGGTCTACATCAACCAATCACAGGTACAACATAACATATCTTGCAAATTATTATTTCTAATTGCTCATGTGCATAAGCATTTCCAAAAAAATACCAGCAGTAAGTCTGAAGAAACTGGTCCGCTTTATACAGGGAGAAGGTTAATCTGATAAGGCTAAATTTAAGGCGTATTTCACTTTCAGGATTGAACGGATAATCTGATCTTTGTCCTCAGGTACGACAGTGAATTACATGAAACATCAAAAACAGAACATTATCTTCCAACCCACCTGAAAATATGACAAAGCACTTCATGTGAAAGTTGGTTCATATAGTCCTTCAGATCAGCAGTTTTAACACATATGGGTCCTCCCCTGCTTGTGGAACATACTTTTACATTTTTCCGCCTAGGCCCCATTATGGTGATGTTTGCTGATTAAAGGGATCAGGGCTGGTAGGCAGATACAGTGAAACTGCAGGAGAAAATGGTGACACAGGAGAATGTAAGTATTTAACATACAGAAATTCAAGGCAAGACCTGTCGTAAACATGAAATTTAGTAAAGAACAAATAAAAATAAATAATAAATATAAATTTATTTCAGGAAAAAACATATATAGATTATTATCTCTTTCAAATATAAAATCTCTCAGTGAGAAATAAGGACTAAAGAAACCCCAGAGTTAGCAGCAGCCAATTAGTAAATTGAGGCTTTCTACAAGCAAGCAGGGTATAACTTCCATAAAATAGACTCCAGCTGGGACTTCTTATATAACCCCTCCCTCCAAAAAATATTTTGCTAATTGCCATTTCTTCAGGAGTCAACTTCTGAAAAACAAGTTTAAAAGAACAATATTCTGTGGTACTATAAAACTAACATATTTATTGTGATGTACATTTCATTAAGCCAGTGTTTTATATGGTTAGCCATTCCCTTTTCAGTCCTGGCCCAATGAATTCACTGACTAGTTTTCACTTCTATTATTCAAAAGGAAACTGAAAATCCAGGCCACCATTCCTGTTAATAGCAGAGATTCTGTGTGACAGGGATAATGAATGTGATGACCGCCTGGTGAACAACTCCCATCAGCCTCAGCAAGTCCAGCAACATCAGTCCCCTGCTCCAAGAAACGTTAAAAAGGACTGGAGCTTGGGGAGAGTCAGCGAGAGCAATGCACTAGCTCTCGCCAGGTAAGAAACGAAAGAGATGAAACAGGATCCCCTAAGAGCAAGACTGTGAAGGTTGGGGAAAGAGAGAGACAAAGCGAATACCTTCTGTTTTTTTCGGCAAAAGCAGCCGATTTCTTCTCGAGTAAAAGGGCCAGCCTCCCACATAAAAACAATGGCATTTCTTCCCGAGTAAACATGGTGGGAAGGAAGCTAGAGACGGGCCGCAGAGCCGCAGGCCGAGGAGAGGAAGGCCAGCCTGGGCCGCGCATTTAAAGGTGCCCCAAACACGCGCACACTCACGGACACGCGCGCACATCCCTCCTCGGATTCAGTTGCGAAGGGGGGGAGAAGGGGGTCGGGGGAAGGGGGTCGCCGTCAGCTCCAATACAGTCCCCGCGGGACTCGGAGGCGGCTGTGTCAGCGGCGGCCGCTGCCCGCCCGGCTCTCCGCGCTCGCCTCAGCGCAGGGACTTAGGGACCCGCCAGACACAACCCACCACAGCAGCCTCTCACCTGCCCGGCCACCCCCCGTTATTGGGGTTCTGATCCGAGGAGCCGCTCCAGCTGGAGACACTTCCTCCCAGCGCTACGCGGCGCTTCCGCTTCCTGTTCAGCCGTCGGGCATTTCCGGAGGCTCGTGCGCAAAGGGAGGTGAATGAACACAAGAGAGCTCAGCAACCGTCACTCCCGGCTTCGATTAAAACGCTCCATGGGGGCAAGCAGGGGAGGAAGGAGATTCCGACTAAACATCGGAAAGAACTTTCTGGCGGTAACACTGTGGGACCGACTCTCTCGCGAGGTGGTCGACTTTCCTTCCTTGGAGGTTTTTAAGCAGAGGCTAAAGTGTCAAGGATACTTTAGCTGAGATTCCTGTATTGCGAAGGGGGGGGGGTGACTAGATGACCCTGGAGGGGATTCTAGGGACGCTTTCAAAGCCGTGCAAGGAAAGGGAGCCTCTGACCCTGCCCTCCCTCTCCCCACCTTTCTTTTTCTCTCTAAACCCTCCTCCTCCTCCTCCGAAATCCATTCACACGCGCGTTTCCACCACCCATTCCACTCCAATGGCGGGTTTCCGCCGCGCGGGGACCGGAAATCCTCCTGAAGGACCACATTGACTGCGGCTCCTCCTGCCCTTACCTTTTGCCCTGCCAGCATGGCCGCCGCCTGCGCCCTCCGCCACCTCCGCCTGCCTCTCCTGCTGTCGGCAGCTGCCGCGCGGCGGCCTCCCCGTCGCTTCCTGGCGGCGGCGGCGCCTCAGTTCCAGTACATCGTGGTGGAGAAGCGCGGCTCGGCGCAGAACGTGGCGGTGATCCGCCTGAACCGCCCGCAGGCCCTGAACGCGCTGTGCGACGGGCTGATGACCGAGGTGAGCGAGGCGCTGGACGCCCTGGAGCGGGACCCTGGCGTGGGCGCCGTGGTCATCACGGGCAGCGAGAAGGCCTTCGCGGCCGGCGCGGACATCAAGGAGATGCAGGGCCGCACCTTCCAGGAGTGCTACGCGGGGAACTTCCTGGCGCACTGGAACCGGGTCTCCACGGTCAGGAAGCCCGTCATCGCTGCGGTCAACGGCTACGCGCTCGGCGGGGGCTGCGAGCTGGCCATGATGTGCGACATCATCTACGCCGGCGAGAAGGCGCAGTTCGGGCAGCCCGAGATCCTGCTGGGCACCATCCCCGGCGCCGGCGGCACGCAGAGGCTGACCCGGGCCGTGGGCAAGTCCCTGGCCATGGAGATGGTCCTCACCGGCGAGCGCATCTCGGCGCAAGAGGCCAAGGCGGCCGGCCTGGTCAGCAGGGTCTGCCCCGTGGACAAGCTGCTGGACGAAGCCGTCAGCTGCGGCGAGAAGATCGCCAGGAACTCCAAGCTGGTGGCGGCCATGGCCAAGGAGGCGGTGAACGCGGCCTTCGAGATGACTCTGGCCGAGGGCAATAAGGCAGAGAAGAGGCTGTTCCACGCCACCTTCGCCACGGACGACAGGAAAGAAGGGATGAGCGCCTTCGTGGAGAAGAGGCAGGCGAACTTCAAGGACCACTGAGTCGCCCCGCAGAAGCCACTGACGCACAGTGCACTGGGGACTGGCCGGCTGGCTGAAGAGATCGCAGCCGTGTTTATCCAGTCTGCCCAGAGGGCCTCTTCCAAGTGGCACCTCTCTGTGACCTTTAATTGCACCTTTGATTGCAAATTATGTGCCTTTCACTTGCCAGGAAGATGATGTGTCGGGGGGGGGGGTAGTTTGGGGATATGCAACTCCCAGTGATCAGTTTCTTTTGTAAGGAAATCGTTATTGTCTACAGGTCTCCTTAAATCAACTGTTGGAGAATACCCCTGTCTGAAGACACCTTGGCTCACATAGTTCCCCAATTTGTTTAATTGTAGTACATGGCCCTGAGACAGCAATGCCAGATGTAGGAGATGTTACACATGCACATACATGCATGCACAAAACTTTAAGCTTTGTGATTCTTTCCCAGCTCAGACTGTAGGTTCTACCTCCACATTGGGGTGAGTAGAGGCAGGTGCTTCAATGCTATCTTCATCCTGGACTGCTGACTCCTATGTGTGTTTTGGGAACGGTTTGCCCAGGGTAGTGGTTCTTTTGGTTTGATCTGTTCTGTACTTGTTGCCGCCTTTAGAGTACTGCTCTGGTGGTGAGCCTGAGCTGTAGCTGATGGCCACTGCAACCTGGTGGTGGGTAAAGGCTTAATGGTATGCTGGGGCTGGGCTTTGCAACTCTGCATAAAGCAACAAATGGTAGTCTAGTTTGCATTAACTGAATAATTGTGACAATACATTTCTTTAATAAAATTACATCATTTCAAAAAGACTTTCTTCCTACTCTCCTTGACTGTGCAGTCCTATTCATATCTACTCAGAGGTAAGCCACATTGATTTCAATGGACCATTCTCCCAGGTAAAAATATGCATAGTATTGTAGCTGAAATCACCATTTGGTGTGCAACAGATCTCCAGTATTCATTCCGCTGTCTTTTTCATAGAGTTAGAAGAATGTAGGAATCCTACACCTTTGCAGTCCTTATTAATACTGCTGGTCTAAAAGTGAACTGTTTTTCCGATTTCTTATGCAAAGGCAGTAAGAGGCTCAAGGGGGCAGAGTGACAGCACTCTGTGTCAATAGATTATAGTGGCTAATGGTGAATTTCAGGTTTCTGCAGTTATTTTGACTGTGTCCCTTTGCCTTTTCTATATCTCCGATACCTCTGTTATGTTTCGCCTCTGCTGTGTCATGCTTGTTTCTCAAGGAACGGATGGGTCATAGTTCAAACAGGTAGTTCAAAGCAACAGGAAAAGATTAGCATCTCCCCCAACCCCACCGCTTGGGGAAAGATGTACAACTAGGAAGTTTCTGGAACTAGTTTACCTTTTTTTCTATGACCTTGTCTTTATTTATTAATTGGATCCTTCCTTGATAGTATCTCATTGCTTCAGGCAGTTACATTGGACAGTGGGTAAAAATTGTCCTCTCTTCCTTGTACTGAAAGGCTGACCCTTGCTTTGGGCCTCTGCAAACTGACAAATGATAGATAACAATCCAACTATAGCTCATTTTTGCATGGTGGGGGGAGGGTATTGTGTGTGCATAAGGTGATGTGTAAAAGCAATTCACATACGGAGTTGTATCTAGCTAATGTCTACTTAAGAGTAGAACATTGAAATTAAAGAGTCTCTACTACTTTCTCTGGGTCTACTCTCAGTATGGCTAGCATTGGATACAACCCATGGAATGTATTGTCCGGAAACATTGGAGAGAGCAAAGAGGGGTGTCAATCAAGCTTACATGTGTTTGGACCTATTGTGGAGCACACACATCTATACATGCTTGGTGAAGGGTGATGCATTCATTGCATTGGGCCATTGCACCACTGGCTACAGAAGGTATTTGGCCTGCTGAGAGTTTGAACTGGCACAGAGGTGTGAAAGGCAGACACACTCTGGGTTTGATTTGCATGGTGTGTGTGTGTAAGTATGGGTGTGCTGGTAAAAGAGGAAAGGCTTCTGCTTTTATTTTTTTGTGTTTAATAAAGGCCTTTGGACAAGCGGAATTGAGCCAAGTGGTATTGTAATAACGAACTCCTTGTTTTTTTAATACTGTCCATTCTTATTAACACCTGCTCTTCTGCAGCTTAACCTAGAAAAAAAGAAAATAGGCTAGCTTTTAATTTGGATTATGGGACAGCAGAAAATGTCAAGAGGCCAAACAACTTTGCATGTTTACACTTTCAGCCACTTTTCTAACTGTATGCAAATAACGATAGACTTAGCTGCAATAGTCTCATTGGACTAATTGGGACTTATTTCTCCATAAGCATACCTAGGATTGTATTGTTTGTTATAATATAGCAAATTTTCTGACTTCTACAAATATGACTTCCCAAATCAATAATATTAACACCTTAGAAGCTCATTATATACTAGGCAAATAGTTAGATATGGTGCCAATGCAGGAGCTGTTGTTTTGCAGTCATAATCTTTCAGTGAGAATTTCTGCTATACTTCAGCTTAAAAATATCTGTTAGGATATTTCCGTTCCACCTTAAAAGGGAGCAGGATGTTTGTGTCACAGCCTGCGTATTTCCTGTTCACAGGATGTTTCTGGTGTGTCTATGCTTTCGTGTTTTCTCTCTGTGTCTGAGACACTGAAGCAGGCAGTCATGTTTTCTTTGTTCTGATCAACGCTGAATAAACTTGTAAATAATGCTCTCCTGAGTGCATCTTTCGCTGTGCATTATCTGCTGATAGAGCGTGCATCAGCTCTGGAATGTGGCAAGCTATTTCTGGAGCTCGTGTCACTAATTGCTGATACTACGTGTCTACGTGAGATCGATGGACGTCCAGAGACGACGTGGAGTCATGATGGACTTTGTCTCCCTGGCAGTATCCCAACAATATCAACATTAAGAATTGGACATAAGGTACCTTGTGAGCTGCATGCTCCTCTGTGTCGTATGCCAATTTGAACTCCAGTTGCCCTGTAATAGCAGAGGAATGATTTATATAAATGACTACCAAAAGTCTGGGGCTCTAATATCCTGATGGGGATAATGTACTTAGAGTTGCTGTGTATCACTAAAGTATCATAAAGAAAGTAGTTCTTGAACAAACAAAAACACACACATATATATTTCTCCCCCAGCTTTCGATCCTATTATTTCCAAGGCATTTTACCATTTAAAACTACTGGTATATTGGCAAGACCATCATCAACATAAGCAATAGCCCAAGGTTGAAAAAGTCTGCTGTAGAGTGTGTGCATGGTATTTCATAGTTGTCTTAAAAGTAGTTTCTTACCATGTTGGACTTACCAGATTCATAAATATACAAAAACGAACAGAGGGAGTGTTAGAGGTGTAAAGAAGTTGAAGGAACTTTTTACCATATGTGGTGGGATTGTAAAAGCGTTAAAATATATTGGGAAATGATATATAATGAATTGAAAAAAATGTTCAGAATAACATTTGTTAAGCAGCCAGAAGCCTTCCTGTTGGGTATCTTAGGGCAAGATCTGCTGAAAGAGAAAATGACATTATTCATGTATGCTACGACGGCAGCGAGAATACTGATAGCACAGAATTGGAAGACTGGAGAAATTCCAACAAAAGAGCAATGGCAAGAAAAACTGATGAACTATGCGGAGTTGGCAAAGCCGACAGACAGACTTCAGGAAAAGGACAATAGTGATTTTGAAAAAGTGTGGGAACCTTTTATATTATATTTGCAGACACAAAGAAAATATTGACTTGATGGCAGGATTTAAATAAACATTCACAATTTTATGCACAGGGAACAAATATTGTAACGAAGGGAAAATATGATATCTTGTAAAAAACAGCAGAGTACCATGGGGAGGATAATAAATCAGAAATGGAAGTTGAGGAAAGTCCAAAGGGAGGGAGGGGATATTATGCAAATTGTATGTTATAGATATAAGTATATTTGTGATGGGGGGGAGGACTTACCAGATTCGTGCACACAAGATGCATACATGGGCATAGGTCACACCATCAGTGCCACACACAGGCCTGTATTCTTGTGGGCAATCACCAAGTGGTGGCTGCGGATACCTGCTGCAGTCAACCTATAAATAAACATATAATCCAGAGAGTGGAAACAAATGCAGCTTGACAATACTAACTTTCAGCAAGTTCAGCCTTTGTTGGCCAGGTAAAACGAGGCGGGAGGGACAAATAAGGTGTCCTTGTAGAAGGAGAGAAATCATAAGCCACCTACTCCCAGCAGCCAGGAACATCATTACTAGACACTGGAGGGACTTGTCAGGAGTGAACACGGACCACTGGTATCAAGCCATATGGGAAACAGCCCTTCTAGAGAAGCTAACCAGATAATAAGAATCTCTACCCTCATTAGAAAACCCTTGGCATTTTTGGACAAATCAACCACAACAGCATGCATGGTTATCTGTACTCTGGGTGGCCAGATGACAATATAGGGTATATAATGGGAAGTCCAAAATGCTGTTTCCTTTAGAAATGTAAAAAGAATGCTGTTGTACAGCTCTTAAGCAATATTCTGTACACAGTAAGCAGAGACCTATGTGGGCAGGACCAGAGCCTATTGTGGGGGTGGTGTGCAGCACTGCAGTGTTCTGCCGCCTCCTGTCACCCAATCTTTGTGGGTTTGCATGAAATTAAGCCGAGGACCAGAGGTTTCCCCACCCAAAGCTGCAGTCACACAAGTATAGAAACTCCTTTCTCTTTCTATAAATTCTATAACTTGTGCCCCAGCTGTCTATATCAAAAAATAGTCTGGGTTCAATACACAGTGGGAAAGCATAAGGAATCATTTAAAGATGGCAGTCAATTTAAAAATCCACTAAGAGTCAGAACTAAAAACATGCCCCTAAAATTAAAAAGGCCTTGTCCCCCATACTAATACCATTTTACATCTGCTAAGGGGGGCATTTATTACAGCTTTTATAAATAAGGAAATATAAAAAATGCATTCCTGGACAGTTTATTTCTAATGTGCAGAATGTGAACACAATTTGGTTGCTGAACAAAGACACTAAAGGCTTTTTTGAAACAAAATATGCACTGACCTTCCCTCCTGAAGCTTCAATACCTGAAAAACAAGTCAAAAAAGCATTTCAAAACACTACCAATGAGAGATCTTGGGGAGATCTTGGGTTGGATCCAGACTTAGCTATGCTTAGAGTAGACCCACTGAAATCTCTGGGACAAACATTACGGATGACTAACTTACCGTAAGTGAGTTCAAACCCATGCAAGCTGGTGGTTACTAGACCATAGGCTCCTCCCAACCTCCTCCCCCTTTTGACATTTATTTTCCTATGCTTAAATCAAGATCAAGGTAGCTTACAAATGGAAATGTCAATCACAACAGGATGGAAACGAAACCTAAAAATGAAACAGCAGTAAAATGTCATTTCTCCCACTACCCCTTATAAAGTGGTCATTGGTTATGGAGACTTTAACATAGTGCTACAATGTGAAGGTGTCTTACCAAAAAAGAAGCAGCAGTTTGCTAGAGAAAGTATCAGAAGAAAGGTGGTAATCTTCATGGTTAATGAAGTCTGTATTATCTTCTCTCAAGATTCAGCCACTGCTCTCTGCTTTACCTAAGAACGTACGCAATCATAGACATATATACATATGCACCATATCTATAGAAGCAATCACATTCTTTATCTGGACCAGGTCATTAAATATCACAAGGCTCCATCATCTTGTTATTTTACCTGCGGGAAGCGAAAGACAAATGGTAATGAGATATGGAGGGAAAGTTGACAAGTACATTCTTGTATGTGTATAGGAGAACAGTAGCAGAGCTTGATAGTTCATGGGATGATCTCACTCTTCGGCATCCCAAATGACCATTTTGCCTCCTCATTGGAGTGAGTAGAGAAATGTGTGTTAATCCTAGGCTGCTGGCCCTTGTATTCTTTGGCATAGATCTGTTGAGGCTGGAAGTTCTTTTGATTTGATCTGTTCTGGAGTCATGTGTCTGTTGCTGCTCTGGTAGTGAGTCCGAACTGTAGCTGTTGTGCACTGCATACAAGCAAGAGAGGCACATTTTTTTAAAAAAAGTTCTACATCTGGTGCTGGAAAAAGAACAAGCACTGAGTAAAGTAAACTTGAGGGTGCAGTGGGGAGATCTCCAGTCATCATCCACTTTCTGTTTGATGGCTGGACTCATAAAAGGACTTAGAGGAAGATGTTAACACCTGTTAAAGTTCATGCAGAAGGGGGTGGCCCATTCTATACCCAGGATTTTTGTTTCCTTAAATTCATATCCTACTTTTCTTCCTTCACAAAACCCAGGGTGGCATGCATGTGGTTTCTATGTGTTAACTCATCACGTCCAAGCATTGACCAGACCCAGATCTATTTAACTTCAGCAACTTGGGAGCTTCCTGTGTGCCTTCAGGTTGGTTGCTGTGTGTTTATCACCCTGAATTTGAAGGATACACACAGTCTGACTCCAGAGGCATGGTCCAAAATGCTTTTATTTATAGCTGTATCAGGAAGAAAATAACACATCACTTAAAGGTACAAGGAAGGAACCGAATTGCTTTTGAGGACTTATGCATAGCTAATGGACAAGGTTGAGAGGTGCTGCCATCCAACAACATCTGGAGCAAACCAGGTTGAGGACAACTTCCCTTCTTATCTCTCTGGGCAGATTTCACTTGCTCTCATTGCTGCATTTTGACCCTATGGGACTTTCCTTTTGCAATGCCGGGAATTGCAACATTAAATGTTGCTACAAGGAAGGGTTTCTCCCCTTCTTTCATTTAAATAGCCACACAAGGAAGCTTGCAACAGGTGGGGTCAGAATAGGTGAAATAAATGGGTAATAACTATTGGCAAGGATTGTGCAATAATAGGAGAAAGACGTGTGTGCACTGAGAGCCCTCAGCTATGTGTAGGAAACCCAAGGGTTTTTATTTGTTTTGCTTGTTGATAGATGGTCATAAGAAATTGCTACACTCAGCAGAGGAAGGTTTGGGAAGGATCCTGACTAAGCCTTTGTCTTCCACCATTTATCCACTTAAACCTGCTATTCACCAGCTACTTTCCTTTCCAGAGGATAGAAGAGATGAGGACTCAGAAGACCAAGTCTGAGTGGGAAAATAGCAGGAAGGGAAAGGGGTAAACAGCTTCTCCACCTGCCATTCTTCTGTCCCTGATCATAGGTTCCATTTTCTTTACAACAAACAAAATAAATAAATGGCAAGTGCACACACACCCCCGCCATGTGTTTCATGTGTCATCCGATTTGGTTGTGGGCAGGTTGCTCAGCTTGGAAGATGCTTATGACTTGTACTGTGAGCAGGGCCAGAACAACATATTGCACAACCCGGGGGTCTCTGGATGTCACTTCCCCCTCTTGA
Organism: Podarcis pityusensis; assembly: GCF_964106645.2. Classification (NCBI taxonomy): domain Eukaryota; kingdom Metazoa; phylum Chordata; class Lepidosauria; order Squamata; family Lacertidae; genus Podarcis; species Podarcis pityusensis. The sequence goes on from NW_028293360.1 coordinate 32,024, forward strand.
AGTTTAGCTTTAAAAATTGTTTTGATGTCATGTCAGCGGTAGCAGTGCAGCTGATGGTCTCATGGAGCACCTTTGCTATGTCTGCTTTTTGCCAGTGAACTGGGAAGATATGGAAATAGGCAGCCATGTTGCCAGTAGACAAGGGAACGCATGTTTTGCTACCACCCAAATCTGTCACCTGAGCCACACTGCTCAGCAGAGCTCATGATAGGCCAGCCCCGACTAAGGGTGAGGTCAGAGACCTTTGAAAGGAGCAGCTCTACAGTCTGGACTACGACCCGCTCCACAGTGTACATTGACAAACAGCATTACTGTATATTGATCAGATTGAGCCGGTCCACCCCACAGGTGGCACTAAGTATTTTTTTTTCTGAAAAGGGGGGTGGTAGTTTGAGAATCTCTAGCTTAGAGTCTAAGCCTTGAGCCAATCTCATGAAGACAGAACTATCGGAGCCAAAGAGCAGGACTTCCACAGGCAAAATAAATTTGGCGCCAACTGTTGGCAGTTTCCAAACCTAGTTGCATTCAGTGTCAGCAATTTTGATGAGCAGGCATTTCTTCCCTCCCTGCTCCCTCCACTTCCCCCACTCTGAAAATGCCTCTCTGAAAATTAGACTTGGAAAAAAGTGTTACACTGATTCTAATGGGGGACTGGTTTTTAAGACAAATTGATATACAGGGAAAGGGCAGGGAAGAGAGACTGAGCCTAGGGGCATAGGAAGGGGGTGCAGGGTGCAGCGTGCCCTGGGTGTCACCCTGAGGAGGGGTGACAAAATGGCGGGCAGCACTGTTCACCCACTGCCTCCACCCAGCTGTAGGGTGGCAGAGGCCCCGCGGTGCTCCCCATCTCATCCCTATGGGTGCCGCACACCCCATCCTGTCCCTATGGGTGCCGCATGCCCCATGTCATCCCTATGGGCAGTTCGCCCCGCCCTTGAACGCGCCACACCAGGTGCCCGAGCCACTTCCTCCGCTGCTGTGTGGGCCACATTTGGCCTCTCTCCATCCTTGCTTTAAAATCAAACCCTTATTCAAAGTGAACGGCAAGTATGTCAACTGTGTCTTATGTGTTTTGACCAACTGTTCGGGTGGCAAGCAGTACTCGTTCTAACACACAACCTGAGATGATAATTTGTTAAATATGTATTTTATTCTGGGCACAACAGATCCTGGAATAATGCAGGAGATTAAATAAACTTTATATTTTTGAACAAGGCTGCCACCAGCATTTCAAACCATGAATCTTTGAGAAAAACCTTTAAATCGTGAGTGAATGGGTTTTACATTTCTCATTGCAAAATGTTTGTCTCTCATACAGTCATACCTCGGGTTACAGACGCTTCAGGTTGCGTGTTTTCGGGTTGCGTACCGCGCCGAACCCAAAAGTACTGGAACGGGTTACTTCTGGGTTTTGGTGCTCGCACATGTGCAAAAGCACTAAATCACACTTTGCGCATGCACAGAAGCACCGAATTGTGACCCACGCGTGCGCAGACGCGGTACTGCGGGTTGCGAACGCTACGGGTTGCGAAAATGCCTCCCGCACGGATCACGTTCGCAACCTGAGTGTCCACTGTATATGCTTCATTCTATCAGTCAATCAATAAAAACTATTCTTTTCAGTACATGGTACAGATACAGTATCTTTGCAAAGAGTAATCAAAATAATGTCTTCCGTTGAGGAATAATGTTTCTTCTATCGTTATTCATCTTTCTGTGAAAATGAAAACAGAAAAATAAAGATATAGTTTGTTATTGTAAGGAGTGCTGCAAGAAAACCTACATTTAAAAAATAGGAATGACGGGGAAAACAACTTACAAGCAATGTAGCCCAATTTCATAAAAGCAAACCATTCTCTCTCCTGCTAACATCCATATCCCTCTCCCACTTGCAGTGTGGCATACCTGGTGCCTGAATCAATTCCAAAAGGCTAGAAGCTGCTCACCAAGGGTGCAAGCCTGCTGCCTGAAGGGTTCTGTTCTGCCATTGAGTCTCTTGCAGGGAATGAGCTGGTGAAGTATCACTTTGCATTCTCCTGCTCTCTCCTTGTGACCATATAGTGTTTGGCATTTAATTGTTTGATTTGGATCTGGATCCTACTTGGGTGTTCCCTAGATTGGCCCAGGTTGGGTCAGGGTGCCTGTGCAGTGTGTGCAAAGCCCTCAAAACTAGTTAAAAATACAGAGAAGTTGTGAAGTCTTATAAAGCCCACTGACCACAACCCCTTCCTTCTGATTCGTGCGGGTACAAATGATACTGCCAGACACAGCCTTCAACGTATAGCAAGGGTCTATGAGACTCTGGGCAGGAAGGGCCTTGGGGCACAGGTGATTTTTTTCACCACTCCTTCCTGTTTGAGGTTGTGGTCCACGGAGGTTGTGGTCCACAGAGAGAGGAAAAAAGATCTTGAGAGGGAAGGAGACAACATTACAGACGATGCAAGAACACCTGGTACTGGGGATAATAGCTTCATGGATGCACAGGAAACTGAAGTGGTACCACAGGTACCTGTTACAAAGCAGGAAACTACAAGAAGGAAGCTGCTGGGGAGGGCTAACTTGTGGTTTCAGTTGTATCTGTGCATTAGTATAGAGTATGGAAAACAAGCAAGATGAATTTGAGTTCTTAATACAGGGTGGCATATATGACCTAATAGGCATTACTGAAATCTGGTGGATGAGAGTCGGGACTGGAATGTAGAAATTGAAAGGTATAACCTGTTCAAAAGGTATAGACTAACAAGAAGGGAGGAGGAGGATCATTATATGTTAAGGATGTGTAGACTGGTGACGAGCTCTATGACCTGGAACATGGAAGGCAAATTGAGAGTATATGGGCAAAAATTGTAGGAGAGAGAAGCATCAGTTACTTTACTGTAGGTGTCTGCTGTATGCCTCCAAGCCAGACTGAAGATTTGGATGATGCCTTCCTACAGCAGACTACCAAACATTCAAAAAGGAGAGGTGTGGTAGTCATGGAAGGTTTCAGTTACCCTGATATCTGTTGGAACTTAAACTTTGCCAAGAATGTAGGGGCATGTACAAGAAATGGAGGAAAGGGGAAATCATGAAGAGTGTACATGAGTAGCCAGCAGTTGTAGGGAGAAGGTCAGGTAGGCCAAAGACCTGAGACTGAGCTCAGGTTTGCAATAAAGGTTAAAAATAATAATGAAAGGTTTATTTGGCTGTGTTCAAAGCAAGAGGAAGAACAAGCAAATAGTAGGTTCTCTGCATGGAGAAGACCGAGAAATGCTATTGGGTTAGAGAGAGAAGGTAGAACTGCTCAAAACCTACTCTTCACCCAAAAGGAAAGCAGTGCCCAGAATAAATGATGCAAGGAGGGAACTCCAGCCCAAAAGAATAGGAATAGAGGTGGTAAGGGAACACCTAGCTACTTTAAATGCATTCAGATCTCCTAGACCTGATGAGCTGCAGCTCAAGAGTATAAAGTCACAATTTTGGTGGATCAGTGGAATGCTGTGGATGTAGTGTATTTTGATTTCAGAAAGATTTGACAAAGTCCCCCATGATATTCTTGTGGAGAAGCTGCTAAAATGTGCGCGAGTCAAGGTAACTGTTAAGTGGATTTGTAGTTGGTTGACTGATCGAACCCCAAAAATGCTTACTAATGGCTCCTCATCATCCTGGAGAAAAGTGACAAGTGAGGTGCCATGCTACAGGGTCCTGTCTGCAGCTCATTGTTGTCCAACATCTTTATAAATAACTTGAATGAAGGAACTGAGGGGATGCTCATCAGTTTTGCAGATGACACCAAACTGGGAGGGGTAGCCAATAAGACAGAATTGGGATTCAAGATGACCTTAATAAATTTGAGAACTGGACCAAAACTAACAAAATGCATTTGAATAGAGACAAATGAAAGGTTCTGCACTTAGGCAGGAAGAATCAGTTGCACAAATATAAGATGGGGGGCACCTGGCTTCCCAGTCATACATGGATCTAGGAGTTTTAGTAGATCACAAGCTTAACATGAGTCAACAGTGTGATGCTATTCTAGGCTGCATCAACAGAAGTATAGTGTCTTGATCAAGAGAAGTAATAGTATTGCTCTATTCTGCCTTGGTCAGATCACACCTGAAGTACTGTGTCCAGTTCAGGCACCACAATTTAAGAAGGATCTTGACAAGCTGGAATGTGTGCACAGGAGAGTGACCAAGATGATCAAGGGTCTGGAAACCAAGCCTTATGAGGAATGGTTGAGGGAACAGGGTATGTTTAGCATAAAAAGAGGAGACTGGGAAGTTATATGACAGCCAATCTTCACATATCTCATGTGGAAGAGGGAACAAGTTTGTTTTCTCCTCCTCTGGAGGGTAGGACTCAAACCAATGGCCAAGTAATTATTTGAAAAGGGAAGCAAGTTCTGAACATAAAATGAATAGGTACCGTTTCCTTGCATTTGCCTTCATACGCCATACTAATTTCCTTCTTGTGCCTTGAAAAAAAACATAGAGTCACAATACTTATTCAGATTAACACATTCCACAAACTCACAAAATAATCTGGGCAGGGGAGGCTAATCTGTGGTCCTCTGGTTGTTGTTGGAGCACAACTCCCCTCATTTCTAACTACTGGCCATGCTGAGAGAAAACTGATGTCCAACAATCTTTGGAAGACCACAGGTTCCCCATACTTATTACAGATACAGTCTAATCCTATTCTCGGGTCTAGTTACAATGACATAAATGAAAAGGCAACCACAAGGTCAGCAAAAACTGCCTAGGACTGCACCATTCTGCAGCACAATATTGCACTGATGTTGGAATGATGTGGTTCTAGATACTAGGGGCGGCTGTACACCGTCTTCTCCATCTACAGTGGTACCTCAGGTTAAGTACTTAATTTGTTCCGGAGGTCCATGCTTAACCTGAAACTGTTCTTAACCTGAAGCACTACTTTAGCTAATGGGGCCTCCTGCTGCCACCACGCCGCTGGAGCACGATTTCTGTTCTTATCCTGAAGCAAAGTTCTTAACCTGAAGCACTATTTCTGGGTTAGCAGAGTCTGTAACCTGAAGCGTATGTAACCTGAGGTACCACTGTATTTCTATCTGCCTTAAACGCCCTGTGCAGTCTTTCTCCCTGTTGCTGGGATAGCAGTTCTAACGACAGCCACGTTGCTGGCAGATGTGGATTCTCCCTTTGCTCCAGCAAGCTGGAGAGTAGCAGTATGTGCTACATGCTCTGTTGTGCTGGTGCTGTTGTTTTATAGCCGGGCATGGAGTCAGTGGAAATATGACACAATATGTTGCCACAGCCCCAGAACCCAAGTGCTCTGTGTGGTGTTTTGTGTTCGTGCGAGGGCTTCTTGGTCTTTCAAACCACTGAAAAGCCCCTTGAAACTGAGGAAACCACTGAGGTTTTCTCTCATACCACACCTTTAAAATGCAACCAACGCACACATTTAAAGCACATGTCACCCCTGAAAGAATCTAAGGAACTGT